>NW_015167557.1:424307-443081 GCF_001447785.1 Gekko japonicus
AAAATGTTGGAAAATGATGGAATAAGAAAATGTATAATCAGAAGAAAATAATAATAACAATAAAAATATTTATACAAAAAAAAAAGAACGGATAAAAGGACGTCCTTCTTCACCCAAAGAGTGATTAACACTTGGAATTCACTGCCACAGGAAGTGGTGGTGGCTACAAGCATGGACGGCTTCAAAAGGGAATTAGATAAGCATATGGAGCAGAGGTCCATCAGTGGCTATTAGCCACAAGGTATAGATAGGGACTCTGGGGCAAGTGATGCTCTGTCATCTTGGTGCTTGGGGGGGTCAACAGTGGGATGGCTTCTAATGTCCTGGCCCCACTGGTGGACCTCCTGATGGCACTGGTATTTCTGGCCACTGTGTGATACAGAGTGTTCGACTGGATGGGCCTTTGGCCTGATCCAACATTGGCATCTCTTATGTTCTTATGTTCTTATTGACAAGGAGGTCTTGATGAAGGGGTGGAGAAAAATATTAAGAAACAGTGCTACATCGTAATATAAATCAGAGACACAGATGTTATTACTCCAGAAGCCAAGACAGCCCTGCTTTCACTGGAATAATTGAGATCAACAACTCACTAGAAATCCAGCAAATGATTTAGAATTATGAAAGGATTTGTGCTTTCATGGGCAAGCAACAACTTGTGTTTCAGTAAATTACTATGCATCCTTAATAGAAAACTACTCTCAGTAATATATTATGGTTTGGAATAATAGTACAAGAGATCCTGAGCCTTGAGAGATTTGGACCCAAGGAGCTTTCTAGTACTACAACAGTCAATTAGATCGTATCAACTCCCTCTGCAGATGCATTCAGAAGTTTTAGCTAGTACTGAAGAAGTTCAGAACTATGTCCTCTAAGGACATTTCTAGAACTGCATTTGAATCCCCCCCCCCCGGTGTGCCTTAAGTCTGCCTCAGAATCATGAAGTTGGCATTTGCGTCAGGATATCCTGAATGGTGCTTTCTAGGAGTGCATTCATCTTTTGTACCCCTATTCAGGATTAGCTGAAGAGCACAAAGAAGCCAGAATAGTCAATTACTGGAATGATCTGAATCCAGAATCTGTCTGCATATGGTAGCTAGGTTCTTCTGTATGAAAATTTACAAACCTTGCAAAGTAGGGTTGCCAAGTCTGAATTGAGCCGCAGCGGGGGACTCCCGACTGGTGGCTGGAGCGCGCGCACCGCATCCATGTCACCTGGAAGTGATGCGACCACGCCGGGCATGCTGGGGATGGGGCCACGACCATCCGAGGGAAAACCATAGAGTTTTCCCTCGGATGACTGTGGCCCCGCCCCCAGCATGGTTGCGTCACTACCGGGTGACGTGTATGTTGGGGTGGAGTTCCCCCCGGGGCCCAATCTGCCGGCGACGAGGAACGGGCCTCTGGGGCGGGGGGGTCCCCGCCCCCCGGGGGGACTTGGCAAGCCTATTGCAAAGACAACACCTTTCCTGTATAAAGTACAGATGACCTATTAAAGCATAGCATTTTCTTCCTATGTGAACTGAAATTCCACTATCAAAACTATCAAAACTTACTTCTCTATTGTTTCCAAAAGCATAATGATGAAAAAAACAAGAGTTCTTACATACCTATGCCCATCCAGTCTGATATTTCCAACAAAATCATAGAGATGTCTGTTAGGACCTTCACATTCAATTCTGCCTGAAAGTTTCGCCAAGCTGTCGGTGTCCTTTATATCTGAGGTTAATGGCAAACCCTGCAGACAAAATTATATGTAATATCATAACACAAGCTAACAAGGTAAACATCATGAACAGAGACAAGGTTGCCGATATATCATTTTCTACATCCATTTCTTGGGTCAGTGTCTCCAAGTTTCATCTTTTTCATGGCCAAGTCACAAATGACATTATTGATCCATGATCAGATTTCCTGACTGTCATTTTAAAAAACTGAAACAGGTTCAAGGATCCCTGAAAGACACTGTATTTTTCTGCCACAGGGCTAGTAGTGATATCCAAGGACCATGATGTGGAAATCTGTTTGAAAGATGAGTTTTGTAATTGTGGCAAAATAGTATCTCATAAACATATTATACATGGTGCTTTAGTCTAAATAAGCAGCTTCACTGTGTGTGTCCATGTTTTAGATTCAGGAAACAGGGCGCTTTAACCAACAGGGTGCTTTAACCAATTTCAGAACCCCTGTTCTGCTTTTTAAAATGTTGGTAGATGTGTTTCTGGACCTCCTATACCATAGGTGGTTTTGCCTTTTAAGATAACTTCCTATCTTAACACAAAACAATTATATTGTAAAATAATTCTTAGGTTCTACTGCTTTTTCTCTTGCTTTATACTTTGAGAGCACAGGCATGGATCTTGCTCAAGCTCTGATCTATTTACCTGTTAGTTAAGTAAAACTTTCTATCCTCTCTCCAGTCATACTGAACTCAACTTTAGTCTCTTTCAGGACAAATATATCCATCTCTTCCTTCGCTTTATCTCAAATCTCCTCCAGTGGTATGACTTTTACTAATGAAATGCTTTCACAGATTAACTCTCATAACTGAATCCACGGGGGTCAGTGATGTTCCCATTTTAGTTCTGCACTGCAAGCTATAATTCATATGCTAAATTTCTGAGATAGTATGGGTTAAATTAAGCTGTGCAAAGCTGAATGCAAAAATAGAAGCCAGTACAGGATAGACACGCATCATGTAGGACATACATCAGAGATGGAAATGGCACAAAAAAAATGAAGCACGATCAATATAAAGAAAGAACAAAAACCGTTAATCAGAAAATTTTACTAAACTACTTGCCTTTAAACCATGGTGAAATATTTTGAACACTGTTATCTGAAGATCTATTTTTGAATAGTCTGAGTGAAATTAATAGTGACTCTAATCCACCCCTGCCCCCAGCTTCTAGAATGAAGAGAAGTTTCTGTCCCTTCCATAAGCTTAAATAGTAATTGGGGGAGGGGAATTAATCTGGATTCGATCCCAGTTAACCAAACCCAAACAATCCTTTAAATTGTAAATAGGTCAGTCCTTCTAGTTCAAAGAATTCTAGAGGTGGGAGGGGAGAATTAGGGTCTAAATTGCATGCTACCAGACTGCACACACCTCCCCAACACAAACTATCATTTCCAATCCAGGCCCTAGGCGAAAGGGAAGCAAGCACTGATCACTTTCTTCCCTTCATCCTAATAGACAGACAGCATACTGAGGGCTTGTGTATGTGCACTGCCCTCATGATTCCCGGTTTCCAAGAGTGGGTCTTGAAGTTCCTATTTTTAGAATCTCCCCCACTAAAATCACATTGAAAATGTGTGGTGGGGGGAGGTTTAAGCCCCCCTTCCTCCACGGTCCTCATCCAAATTGGGGTGGGGAGCTCACATCTACTTTTCAGAAGAAGAAAAAATACTAAAACTTCTGCTCGCTTGCAGATCAATTTGCAAAGAAGTACGGCATAGGTTATGAAAATGAAAGTCAAAATCATGTTTTTGCACTATAAATCTCTTCTCTGTCAACAACTAGTGGGTGATCCAGAATTAAAGTTAAATTAAATTAAATTAACTTGGCTTGTGTTTTAACCAGCTTGAAAGAAGAAATCAAGATGACATGAAACAGGTGTTGTACACACAGCCCCATTCAGATATATCTGTGTGCAACTGCTGGAAGTGCACATGCTGAAGATCAAAGGGATCTGCCCTATCTGATGGTGAGCACTCTCAGCTTTCACAGTGTCAAACAACTGTTTGGAGAAACAGTCGAAGGGGGTGCATGGAATCAGTGTTTCTATCCCCCAGGCTGGAGACTAGCACTGTGAAAGTCAAAAACAGCACATATGTTTATTTACCATATTTACAGCATATAACTCCTCCCACTTTCTGATGACCTCTGACACTTGGAATCAGGCAGATAATCTTGCCTTTTATGCAATGTCATTCACACTGTGAAATACAGAAGCAATTTTTTACATTGACATAAATCTATTTTACAGGGAGCAATTTATTTCTTACCTGTCGAATTTTTAGATTAGTTTCACCATCTAAGTTTGATGTTTCAATGTAGCACATAGCTTGGGGTTCACTTATAGAAAAGAAAAGATTATTTTTGTAAGATAATTAAATTAGAACATGTATCCATTGAAGTGCAACATCAATGCTTCCTCAAAGAAAACTGATATGAATAACATGTCATTCACATTTGCAGAAAATTGCTACCAAATTGATATTTTACATTACAAAATATATACAAGAAGGCAGCGCTTTTTCATACTCCCTTTGTAGTTGTAACCAAACAGAATGTTCTTTGTAAAGAATGCTGGTCAGATAAAAATATCTGACAACATAGCATCACATAATGCAAAATAATAAACCACGAATTTAATTCTTTGCAACATGAATTACATAAGAAATAACTATCTAAGTGAAACCTGCACAACCAAAAATGGGTATTTCAGGTTCCCTTGTTTTCTCAAACGTTTTACACAAACTGCTTAAGCATGGAAAATAGGTGCACTACATATAGACATTGACTGCACAGTCAAATTATTTAAAGTTACAGATGTGTTAATTATTACAGTAATGACAGAACCATTATAAATACAGTATTTCCATGCTTAGACAGGTAATTCTCAATTTTACATTTATTTCTTTTGTTTGCCATTTTTTCTGTGAATGTAAATGACTGAATACTGCTTAGAATGTAGAATGTTTGCCCTGTTACCATTTAGTTCTATTTTAATTTTGACATGCTTCACTTGTTTTAACCAGCATACAATAAAGTAAGACTCTAAAAATACGGTACATGAGAGCAGCAGAAACACTACAATGAAAACATGCCACATTATATAAACCATTGAAGATAGTGGTGGCACTCACTATTCAAATTAAAGCAGGCCCTTTGGCTAAAATCAGCTTAGAAGCAAAAACGGTACAGACAATTTTATAACTGCAAAGCATATATCAAAGTATCATGCAGTATTTCTATGAGCAAAACTTTCAACTATTCATCAATCGCATGCAGTACAGAATGCGCAACTCTGTGCTGAGGGTCCTCTGCTAGCCTTAAAGCTATGGTGATTTATAGTATTTGGGGTGTAGTAAGTTACTGAAAGCAAGAGGCTCTCTACCATACAAGTATGTGTATTAATTACAACTCTAAAATAGTGTTGTCTGCATGCCCTATTTAATGAAACAGTGTATTTTCAGATAGGGTAAATACATCACATAAAAACAAGAAAAGCAAATTTGGAGCACTTGCACCTGTTCAGATTTGTATGTTTTAACTGTCTATGGCTGCGGTCACACGGAGCATTAGGCACGCTAGAGAGACGGAAGATAGGTGGATTTTCCGGGCGCGATCTCACCGCCACATCTGGGAAGTGTAGAGCTCCCGTGCCGAACCCGAGGCTTCCCGCCGAAGATGCGCGGTTAAAAACTAGTACCTCAGAGGTACTAGTTTCCGGTAACCACGGGGCAAGGGCGGGCATCTGATCGTGTTTCCGGTGGTAGTTCTGGCGCCCGCCCATGGCCCCTCGTATAAAGGTTTTTTCCCCCAACTGTCCATGGGATGCGTACGCGCACCCAACGGGGCATGCGCACACTTTGGTGTCCGGAGAAAAAAACACCCGTTTGCCACGCCACGCCACTTTGCCACGGCGCAGGATTTTGGTGTGCTCGGCACCTCCCCCCTACCACGGGACCTCCATGGGACCTCCACGGTACGTCTGCTGGCGCAACCGCACGTTATTTTGCCCCGGGGCAAACAGCCACGCTCCCCCCCCCGCATTTTCCTGCCCGTGTGCCCGCGGCCTATGCAACTTTTTATTGCTTTCAGTGTAGCCCAAAAGAAACTCTCTTGCACTCTCGCTTTACTCTAATGTGTAATCTTTTAAAATGCAATTAAGATGTTGCAAAAGGTATGATGGCAGAGCCTCTTCTTTGTATCTTCAGATTTGGTACATGAGGACCCACACACAGTTACTGTAAAACTGGTTCATTCTAACCTTGATGACAGACAGATGAGATCAGCCGGGAGATGCTCCCCATTGGTCACTCTCACTATTTCCCCTACTGCCACCTACATATCCCAGTTTAAAAATTATTGTAACAGAACAAAGAGAAACCAGGGGGGGGGGGGAGGGGGAATCAAGTAGAGAAAAAACAAAAAGAGATAGAAAGTTGAAAATTATTATACATGTTAATAAATGCTTGATGACTTTTTTTCAAAATCCATTTCAATTAGGTCACAGAAAAAAGTTACGCTAGTTCTATACCAGAATTTAAATAATGTTCCTGTTTTAGAGACAAATTTTAAGGGAAAATACCCTTGAAAAATAATAAAAAACATTACTTAAAATATTACATTTAAGTTATGAACAGTAAGATTAGAAGTCATATTTAATCAGTGCAAAAGCCCACTCATTGGCAGTAGAATTCTAATGGAACCCATAGAGAATTCTCTCTGTGTATGTGTGTGTTTCTTTGATATGGGTTCTCAGAGTCCAATTCTCCTGCTCAAAAGGCTGGGCAACTAGAGCAGCTGTGTTTTCTATTGGCTTTATTCTCCTCCTTGTGTGAAAGAAGCTCACGAGGGATGGTGCTAGGTTTTCCAATTATGGGTTGGGAAATTCCTGGAGATTTGGGGGTGGAACACATCGAGGGCAGGATTTGGAAAGGGGGGGGACCAAAGCAGTATATCATTTTATAGAAAACACCCCCCAAAACAGCCATTTTCTCCAAGGGAACTGACCTCTGTCATCTGGAGAGCAATTCTAATTCCAGGAGCTCTCCGTGTCACACTTGGAGGATGGCAAACCTAGATGGTGGTGCTGCACAAACTAGGACTTCTGCATTCAAACACTGTGACAAACCACTGTTCGTACAAACCAGGTACAACCATGGTTTAGAATCCCAGAATAGCATCCTCAGTTTGTTGGATAGCCTGCATTCAGACACCACACTAAACCAGAGTTTAGTCAAATAACAGTTGACAACTTGTGGATTATTGTCTGCATGCCACCTAATTTGTCTGCATGCAGCCTAATTTTCTGCTCCTCCCCCTTTTAAGACATAGTTTGGAGTGTGTTGTGGGCTACTTGCTTTCCTTCAATTACCCACAATTCCAGCCCCATCTAGCTGGGGGCTAGCATCTGTGCACTGCTTCTTACGGCTGACATTTAATGCCTTCATACTAATTTCTGTTGCGTGCTACTCTCTGCTGCCAGGGATATTCATGTGTAACCCATCACCTTGGTCAGAACGAGGGAAACCCGAGTCTGTAAGATGGGGTCTCCAACAGTGGTAGAGACCCTCTCCTGCCATGTTCTTTGCCACATTTAGGCCCCTGGATATCTGCATGTCCTATCATTCAAATATAAGGAGCAATAAGAATTCCAGATTTTAATGTTACAGTGGTTTGGTATTCCAAGAAAATGTTTCTGTGCTTAAAGTACATATCTATATGCCAATCCAGCAAAAACACATACCACTTACTGCAAGCACAAAATGATGCAAATGGGGGGACCCCAGCACTTAACATTTCAGAAAGTGTCTAACAGCTATTCAGCCTAACTTATAGTTGAGGGCTGGGAAGGTAAGCAGATCAATGTTCTGTTTCACCGCATTATAGTGTTCTAAAAGGTAACGGTAAATGTTTCCCTTGCTCAAAAGCTAGTCGAATCCGACTCTAGGGGGCAGTGCTCATCTCCGTTTCCAAGCCAAACAACCAGCGCTGTCTGAAGACTTCTCCGTGGTCATGTGGCCAGCATGACTAAACATGGAAGCGCACGGAATGCTGTTACCTTCCCACCGAAGTGGTACCTGTTTATCTACTTGCAATTTCTTGCTTTTGAACTGCTAGGTTGGCAGGAGCTGGGGCCAAAGATGGGAGTTCACTCCATCTGCAGCTCAGCATCTGGTTCTCTCTAAACTTGTTCTCTGAAACACATTCACAGAAAGCACGGTGCAGAGAAGAGTGGAATTAGCCATGTCCCCTGATCTAGCAACCTCTTCCAGGAACTCTAAAGCGTGCATGAAGCTCCTACTTGCTTGAAAGGCTTTCCTTTCACATCAGTGATGGGGGAATCTCATGTGTACAAACAGAGGTATATGTGAAGTTTTATCCTCCGCTGAAGAGAACGGAAAAGCCTGTTAGCACAGAAGCAGTATGTGTGCACTGAAGTACATTTTAAAAATTATCATGACGCTTTACAGTTTGCAGAAAAATCTTTGTCGTATTTCCTGTTCTGTGACATTTTGTCTTAAGTACGTACGCATCTAAACCATGAACGTATACTCTAGGGATGGGAACAGATCAGAAAAATTGAGGTTCGTATTGGTCTGTGGTTTACCACAGACTACGAATTTTCACAGACCTTTTTGTTTAATGGATCAGTCTGTGGTTCGTTTGGTTTGTGTACTCTGTGATTTTGGGACATGCTGGAATGCCCCCCCCCCATGGGCTAGAGACGCCAGACTCATGGCAAGTCTCCAGCTGACTCTCCTCTAACTGTCTTCCAATTTTGGTGAGGATTGGATTGAGGGGGCAAATTATGGCCTCCCCCAAAGCAGGTGCCCCCAGGAAAGTGTTCTTTGGGGAATCACAGTTGCAAGTTCAGGAGTGTGTCCAATGGCCCCCCTGCAAGCTAGAGTCATCAAAGTCACAGCAGACCTCCCCGGGACGGCCCTCCACCTGCTCTCCAAGTTGCCTGCAGATTGGCATTGAGGGGGAAGATCCTAAAGTCCAATGTGCAAAAGAGGAAGGAGTCTGTCAACCCCCCCAAAAACCCTAGAGGCATCAAAGTCGCAGTGGACCTCCCCAGAATGGCCCTCTACCTGCCCTCCAAGTTGCCTACAAATTGGCACTGGGGGAGGGGGGAAAAGATCCTATGGTCCAATATGCAAAAGGGGAAGGAGTCTGCCAAATGCCCCCACTGAAAGCTAGAGGCATCAAAGTCATTTTCAGGGCTGCAGAAGAGCTGTAGAAGAACATCCCCCCCAGTTGCTTTAACAATTAATGCCTTGGCACCAGGTTGTCTGGCCCACAGACCACCCCTCACGGACCAAATGGACCAGCTGGAAACATTTGTATTCCATGGGCGGTCTGTTGAAAACTGCAAATGCGCGGACTAGGCAAATGGACCACGAACCCCCATGGTCCGTGACGAAATCTGGTCTGTGGTCCGGTCTGTGCCCATCCCTAGTATACTCCACGAAATATTGTGCAATGCTTGTTATGTATGGTAAGGTCGCTGAGACTTTTGATAACAGAGTAACTAAGACAGAAGGCCGTGTGCACTTCATAATATATATTAACTTCAAAATCCAAGTTTACTCCAACCCTACAAATGCATGGGCTGAAATAATAAACGTTCCATTTTAACCAAAAAGTAATGAAATCCTATATCACATTATTTTTTAAAATTATATTAAAAATAAAATCTTATATCAAATTATTCACCTAGCATTTAGAAGTAATCGGAAATAATTGGAACTCACCATCTGAGTCTTTTAGATTTGAGGTATTAATGCCATTCAGATATTTTATTCTATGTTTGATGTTTTTATTGTCGTCGTACATTGTTCAGAGCCCTGCAGTAGCAGGGATTGGGGAATCCATAAATCCAATAAATAATAGTAATAATAAATGGGTTCATTTAAAAATTGTTTGTTTAAAATTGTCTAGTCATGCATTTACACAATGCAAAAGAAAGACCCAATCAAACAGATTCTGAAAAAAAGTTCATCTTCCACACATCAAATGCAGATTTGTAAATAAAGTTGTCCAAGGAAATAATGATAAACAATAAGAAAATATCTTAAATACCAAGGGTAATATTTTGCATGTTGAGATTATGAGGGAATTCACTTTTGTATAGATGGAATAACAACTTGATAATTTCAACACTATAATTTCAAGAATAAGATTTCTGGTCCTCTAAATAGATAATTTATATTTTCAAAAAATATTGTGCAGCAAAACGTCTGAAGAGTTGTGTGATTAAGAATAGAAAATCTGTATATACCTATACTTCCAAACTTAGATAACAAATGAAATGAGAGCATACTGGAAATCCCAGTCTTTTTTTTTTTTTTTTTAAACCCTTATGAGTTCATGCGAATTCCTTCACAGAGTTATTATACCTTAAAGCAATATTTTATTTTTTCAGTATTTCACATATAATTAGAGGGGGGCATTACTTCTGTTTATTCATTATTTCCTTTCATCAATCACAGCCAATGCAGGGTAGAGAAATCAGCCTCTACATGGTAAGCATTGATAGTCATCTCTACCTTGATGAGAGAAGTACAGTGTCAGCAGGTATATATTCTTTGCCTTTTATTAAAACTATATCTCCAACATCTACCTGAAAGAAAACTAGGAACTGGTTAATAATCTGAAACTAGCAAAACAGCCTTTTAACTATTAAAGTTATTTAAGTATTTATTGTCCAGTGGAATTGGTAACCCTGCTTAGGCCGGGATTTGCAATGGTTACAGAAAAGCACCTAAATTCCACTACAACGAATGGGAAATTAAGATTCATCTTCCTATATTTAACTCTGCAGAGTTACACTCTTCAAAATCCAATGGTCTTTGAATGGCATAACTCTGCTACGGACGGCATTGTGACTCATCTTCCCCCTGAATTCTATGAAAGAAAAATTTCCTCCTTATCAGACCTCTCTTGCATCACAGCAAAGCCTATTTACATGAATACTTAAATCAGCCTTATATTGAATCTGATCTCTAAACTCTTCTTTTTTGCTTATTTGCTATAACTTTTCAACTGTTATTTTTGATTGATTTCATTTGTGTTTATATCTTAAAAAAACTCTAGCCCTCTTAGAGTCCTTTTTTTGGAGAAAGTGCGTTAAAAGTGTCGTAAAAACAAAATCCAGCTTGCTGGTACACCGACTGGAACTAGCTCTTTAAGGCCTCCTGCAGAAGTCTTTCCTACCTCTAATACTTGAGATCACTGCTGGAGATTAAACCTTGAATCTTCTACATGCAAAGCGTATGCGCTCTGTGCTATGGGCCCTTCCCAGCAACTTAATACTGCCATACTAAGGTTCCAGCATATCTATGTAGATCTTTCCTGGCTAAAGACAGCACATGGGAGAAAAAGATCTCATCAAAACTTCTAAATGAACCACACATTTCTTCCTCTTGTAACTATATAAAACTGATTAAATCAGATTTAGTAAATATCTAGTATCCTGACCTAGATAGCCCAGGCTAGCCTGATCTCATCAGATCTTGGAAGGTAAGCAGGGTCAGCCCTGGCTAGTATTTTCATGGGAGACCTCCAAGGAATATCAGGGTCGTGACGCAGAGGCAGGCACTAGCAAAGCACCTCTGAATGTCTCTTGGCTTGAAAATCTTACGGGGTCGACGTAAGTCAGCTGTGGCTTGATGGCACTTAGTTGCATGCCCGTCAATCAAGCTATATGATTAATTTGATGGATAGCCGAAGTCTAGGCAGAGGTTTCTACCAGAACAGTTAAAGTAACCTACGCAAAGTGAGTGAGCTAGTTCCACCGTCATGTTCTTTAATGAAGTATTTCAACAGTACAATGTTGCACTGAAGCTAGGGAAGAAAGTCATTCTGAAGATCTTTAACAGCTTGCAACCTATTACCCCATACTAAGCTTTTTGTGTAGCTGAGCACATTAAACGAAGGCTTCTTTGGAGTACTAGCATAGAAGTGCTGATGGCTGCTGCTGCTCCTGCAGGGAGACTAGGCCATCTTAAACTGGCACTGAAACCATAGCCTCTGCATAGAATTGTATGGGAATCCATACTAAATTTCATAGATAAAAGTAGCTTTTTCTTAATTATACATTTGTTCTTATCAGGGGTCATTTCGTAGAAAAAGAGCTAGGGGAACTCATTAGCATAACTCATTAGCATATGCCACACCCCCTGACATCACCGGAAGTGTGTCATAAGGCCACACCTCCTGACATCACCGGAAGTGTGTCATAAGGCCACACACCCCGCCCCCAACAGTCCTGGCCGCCGGTGCTGGCCTTGCAGCTCCACTGTCGAGCCCCATGAGGGGCCCGGCGGTGGACCTGCAAGGCCGGCGGGAGTGCAAGGAAGCCCCGCAAAGGCCCTCCCTGGCCCCAAGTAGGCAGGGGTGGGGAGAGGCAGGGAGGAAGCAACTTACCCTCCCTCTTCTCCTGCCTCCTCCTGGCTGAATGAGGGGCCGGAAGCGGGGCGGCCGGAAGCAGGGGGCGGGGCTTCGTCATGTGCCCCACCCCCTGGTACTTCACCCGGGGGAACTGTGTTCCCCCGCGTTCCCCCCTGAAATGACCTCTGGTTCTTATGCTTTTTGCTGATCATATAAAGACAACAAAACTTTCAATTGAACAACCAATGGCAGTTTGATCAAAAAACAAAATTGTAAGGGGTTGAATGGAAAGATTCCCTTCCACACAGAAAAGGCACCTTCTGTTCACAATAAAGGTTTTTCACATCTCAGGGTACAATGATGGATGGGAAATATGAACCTAAATCCAAAGGTGTTCTTCTGTGTGTGCAACAGCTTATGCAAGCTCTTACACCAGCATGACAGCTGCTAATGTAACCTACCTATTACACCACTGTGCAAATTCTTCCAACAGCACTGGTGAATGCTTCTGTACAACAATACTAGTGGATATTCTGCTCATGGCTCCAATCCAGTATTTAGAACTTGGTATAAACAATAAACAAACAGATGACATACCTTTTCCCAATGGACAATTTCCCAGGCTCCGTTTCTCATTACTGTAAAATAAAAGTAACAATGGAAACAAAAAACTGACATTTCTAATCAGAACAAGTTTTTAGTTGTGATTTTGACCAAATGGATTACTGGCAACAACAACTAGAAACCCATCATAATCACATAACATTTAAACTATATAAGGACATGAAATTTAGTTTACTCTTACATGTGTATGCCAACATACAAAGAATGCTTACTGAGCAGAAAAGCTTTGTGTATGAAATATCTGTGCCATATATTTATTTTGTTTGGCCTAAATTATCTGTCTTTCAATAATGCTATTAAGAACTCAGACCTCAAGCAAACAACTCTACAGATAGCAATGACATTTGTAATGTAATACCTGTTAATTTTCTAGGTATTCTTGGTGGATTTCACAAAATAAAACAAATATTGTTATGCTGTTTAAATTCATATCTGCATTTAATAATTACTACTAACATTACTACAATAATAGTCAGAAAACTTAATTTGACCATTTTCATTCACTGTGCATTTAAAAACTGCTGTCTCAGTATTCCTACCTTGTGTTTGTTTCTTGTTCACTGAATTATCAGCTTTATGTCTTTTCTGGAACAAAATTGCACAATTAAGTAACAAAATATTGTACATCTGAGGGACGGAAAAAGTCTTTTGCTGTCAGCTATTCACTGGAGGGTTCTCTACATACACTACACCATACAGCTGTGGCACTAACATTATAAATCATTGCTATGACAAGAGAAATATAAGTCTTATATCCCCTCAATCCCATCCGCCTCTCCTGCATGTTTCTGTCAGTGGAGCACTCCATGAAGGAAGCCTGTTCTCCTCTCATAGATCTTGGAGAACACTTTTAGGCATAAGATTTTTGGTAATGAAATTTGAAACAGCTCTTCCTCTATAAGATAAGGCAAAACAAAGTCCGATTAGCTTTAAGGCGATTACAGTGGCCTCCTAAGCAGAGTCACACCCTGATGCTTAGGATAGCACTGCTAGTATATCATTCTAGTAGCTGGAGGTTCCTCCTTAAATAATCAAGTAGGTTGTCCTCAGGTAAGGAACAGCTTTAAAGGTGAGCATGAACACCCTGAATTAGATCTAGAAACCAATTAGTAGCCAGTGAAGGGACCTCAAAGTAGGAATGACATGGTCCTGCTGGCCAGTACCAGGTAATAAATGGGATGCCATATTTTGTACCAACAGTACCAGTCTCTGGAACTGGTTCCAGGGTAGCCCCATATAGAGCATGTACAGTAATCTATCCTCAAGGTTACTGAAGCATGGATCAGCATGCCCAGATCATGCATCTGCAAACAGGGAGCCAACTTCCTAAGGAAATGTGGCCAGAAAAGGGCATTTTTTTTGCTGTCACGGACACCTGTTTCTCCAGCAGGAGACCAGTGTCCAGCAAGGATTCCAAACTCCTAGCAGAGTCTTTCAGCAAAAGGTGCCGACCCTCAAAGGTAGGAAGAACAATTTTATTTAAAGCAACAGCCTTTCCAGGCATCCCCATCTCCATCTTATCTGGATTCAACTTCGATTATTTGTTTACTCATATACCTTTCTCCTGAATGGGGACCCAAAGCAGCTTTCATCCTTCTCCTCTCTTCTATTTTATCCTCACAACAACCCTGTGGGTAGACAAGGCTGAGAGTGTGACCGGCCCAAGGTCACTCAGCAAGCTTCACGGCAGAGTGTGGATTGGAACTCGGGTCTCCCAAGGAGATAACAGAGCCATGTGGCACTCCACATGCTAGCTCCCAAGGGGATGATACAGCATTCCCACTGCAACCTTTTGTGAGCAGTCTGACACAAAAGACCAGACCCATCTAAACACTCTGCTGCCCAGATCCACTTCACCTTCCAGGAGCCTCAGCTGTTTGCATGGTTCACGGTATCACTTTATCTAACAAAAACAGAGATGTATTCCTCTTGTCCATCTGGGCAGAGCTCATTCACAAGCACCACTAAAGCCAATTCTGTCCCAAATTCAGGTCTGAGGCCAGACTGAAAAGAACTAAGGGCAGACATCTCATCCAAGTATTTCTGGAGTTGCTCTGCTGCTATTCAATCAATAGTCTTTCCCCAAAAGGGAAGGATTGTGACAGGTCCATCACTGGCCAAGACCATAGCTATAAAGATGTCTTCTTGATTAATGATCTGATAACTGTCCCAGGGGCTTTGGGGGGTGGGGAAATCCTTCCACTGGGGAGGCATTTATGATCCTCTGAATCAAAGAACTCAATGCTCCTTCCTGCAGGACTCCAAAAGCTGAGGAGAACATTGACCAACATTACAAGTAGTGGTTCTCAGAACCTTGTCAGCATTAATCAAGGAAACCAGACTAAACTTTTCAAGCAAGTAGTCAGTGCTACATATACCTCTACCGCATGTGACCCAGTTAATTCAGCGTCTGTCAGAACAGATCCAAGAGATTTTATTGGCAAGGAACTGTGCAAAATCATCACAGCTAAATGCCAAATCGCTAACAGTTGCTGATTTTGACCAGAAAGGTCATGGAGGAGGTTTCTGCAGCCCAGAAACAGAGCTCATCTAGTCTCTCAGTTAAACACACCAAATAGGGATTCTAGAGACCTAGAACAGAATGGCCTTAGAGAGGGGCAAGAAACAAGGGAGTAACACAATAACACAACCTTTTAAAATTGGAAACACCTGGCGCCAAAAGTAGCTGAGAACATCAAGAATGTCCATATTCACAGAAATGAAAATATAGTTCAAAGATGGACTGTATTGGCTGAGGGCCAAAAGGTATTCATATGTATGAGAAACTTGTAATCACTATTTTAAATATACTTTGTTATAACAAAAAGTAGCAAGAATGAACTAGCAGTTTTTACATATTTTAAGAAGATATTCCAGTATATATAATTCTGTATGGTGTTTGCAGTTATAAGCTAATAAGGGGTGGGACCCGCGATACTCGCGGGGGGGACCTCCACACAGGAGGCAGAGGAGGAAGCAGGAGGAGGAGGTAAGTTTCCCCCCCATCCCGCCGGTTCCTCCCCTGTCTCCTCCACCCCCCCTCGATCTCCCCCCCTTCCCTTCCCCCCCGGCTCCGAAGTGAGGCCCGAGCTAGGACAATAAAGCCCAAGCGGGCCTCGCTGCTCTCTTTCCCCCCCCTCGGGCCTCGCTGCTCTCTTTCCCCCCCAAGCGGCGGTGGCGAGGGAGTTTGCAGAGCGTCTCCTGCGCATGCACTCTGTCACTTTTGGGGGGATTTAAGCATCCCCCGATATTTTTTTCAGGTTTTTAGATTTTGGTGCACACCTGGGGACTGCCCCAAGTGTGCACAAAAATCTCCCTCCCCCCCCAGGTGCCCCCAATGCGCGGATTTAGGTATCCGCACGCAGGGAGCGCCTTCCGCTATTAGATATATAGATTAGCCCAGAATGTGCACCCTTATCAAATGGGACAGCTAGCTATTGCTGGAAGATGGTTTTAAAAACTGATTGATTAGGAAACTCTTCTTAAGAAGAGGCTCCTTGCTTGTGACCCGCTTACCTTTGGGTCAGATATTTTTATGGACTCATGTAATTGCTCTCCTTTAATTACCTACATAATTTTCTTTTGAGTTTGTCAGTGTTAAAGATGCAAATAGTTATGCTGTAATAAAGGGATAAAATGGAAGCAAAGATTCTCTAATAGTATTACTCATGTACTATACTCATAACAAACCAAAAACAATGTTGAGGTGCACCTCTTGCCAGAAACTGAATGATCTGATATAGGAAAGCTAACTAGAAGCCTAGGGCTTCTTACATGCACACCTATATCTGAATCAGGCCTGACCAGAATAATCCAATACAACCTGCCCATTGGAGTTGTCAACTGACTCATTAATCTAAATAATTGCACCAGATGTGAAGTACTGAAGAAGTAAGATATCTTTGCTGCCATCACCACCACCACCAAATAGGCTTTCTAATGGGCTTTATAGCATATTCTGTCAGGCTCGGCCCAAGTTTGCCATTACCATCACTCCAGCTCTCTTTAATTCACCCAACTTCCCTGCGAACCAGAGGGTTGAAGGTGGTAGAGGACATCTAAGGGCAACCCTACCATCTGTGATTCTAAGCTCCACTCAGACTTCCTACAGAGTCACTAATTGGGCTCCCCACACACTCCTCCCCACACCTCTTGGAATCTCATATGATCCACTGGCCTCTTGGGGTAGACTAACCTAATTGGTCCACCACTCTTGAAACAGTGAGGTGCAATCATCAACCAAGCCTTTAGGAGATAATGATCTAACAATGGCACAAGCTGAATTTCCAAACCCTTAAGCAGAGCATCAGAAACTCACAGCACCAGAAAATTAGGTCATGTGACCTTTTTCATGTGTTGGGCCCATAACAATTTGGAAAAGACCCATGGGGGCCATGGAGTCCTGAGCTGATCCTGACAAACCAGCTTGTAAATAAATGTTGAAATCCCCTAGAACCAACACCAAGATTCCAGCACCAGGCTAGGGACCACCTTCACCAGCTCAGACAGAGTATCCGGTAGGACATTAAGTGTACAATAAACCAGAAGGACACCCAATCAATCCCTGGTGTCCAACACAAGGAACACAACTCAATTCCAGCAATACTTTGCAATGGAAATCTGCAGAAGGAGAAAGACTCTCAGGGGATAATTGCTGCCCCAACCCGATCCACTGTTCAAGAATGATGAAGGCAATATATCTAGTTGGGACCAGTTGAGACAGAGCAACGTTGTTAAAATTGTCCAGCTAACTCGTGGTCAAACATGCCAGGCCACATTGCTCTTTCAAAAGAGGGTTAGATAAAACAGAAACCTTATTCTGACTAACTGTGGTTAATAAACTTTTAACCATGGCTTCAGATCCTGGTTAATGCAGTGGCCAGGTAAGCCAATTTGTTCCTCATCGTGTTTGAAGAAGGCCCCAACAGGCTGAAACATGTCAGGTCAAGTCCATTGGCCCTTGTGTATATATGATTTTGGAATTTTCAAATGAAGTGTGATTGGGCCCCTATACGTTTTTTAATTCTTTACAAATAAATACATGTAGTTTTACATATTATTTATACATTAGGTTTTAATTGTTGGCCCTCTACTCGGTTTGACTTACTTTTCAGGTTCCTGTGGCCTGGTTGATAACACTAACCATAGTTAAATTAAACCATGGTTTGCTTGATGACTGAAGTAAGCCTAGGACTAGGGAGACCCCAATCTACTCAGCTGGAAGCCCACTGGATGAATTTGGGCCAGTCACCTATTTCTCACATGGCTGTTATCAGGATAAGACAGGTAGGGGAGAAGCTTGAATGCTCCTTGGAGCTCTTGGGAGGAAGAGTGGGACAATAACAATGTAATAAAGTCATAATTAAAAATGGATATTATTTGAATATAATTACTGTAAACGAATAGCATTTAGAACACATTTTAAAATACTTACAATGTCTTCTATTATTTCTTTAACAGCTGCAACAACTAAAATAAATAAGAGAGGAACCAAGGTTGTATAACGTCCCGTCGGAGAAACATCTGGAATTTGCTAAGAAAGAAGAAGAACATTGAGATTTTACAACATTTTTGGTGCCTTTTTAAATGAAGAAACTGAGTCAGATCATTAGTTTGATAATGAGAGGTCACTGGACTATCTAGCTAGGTATTGTGCATGCTGAAGGACCTTTTTTATGACCTGAGGTCCCTTAGCTGGAGATGCCAGGAACCCACGCTTAGCCAAAAACACATGCTTCCTCCTGAATAATAAAAATGCCACTGAAGTATCTTAAATGGAAGACGGGATAACTGCTAAAATTGATAATTGTAGGTTGAAATGGAACAGCTGCCATTTCACTTCTGAATGGTATCCTGATCCTTTGAATATT
This sequence comes from Gekko japonicus, assembly GCF_001447785.1. NCBI lineage: Eukaryota > Metazoa > Chordata > Lepidosauria > Squamata > Gekkonidae > Gekko > Gekko japonicus. The sequence continues at coordinate 442,932 of NW_015167557.1, forward strand.
GTTGCTTCTTCTCCTATTGCTATTCCTCGTTGCCTCCCCAAAACTTTGCTAGGACAGGCTGGTCCACTGTTCTCAAGTCTTGGGATCTATTAAATGCTGTCACTTTACTCTTCAGCTCTTCCTCTATGATTCTTCAATGTCATCTCATCC
>NW_015167557.1:443112-456993 GCF_001447785.1 Gekko japonicus
CCAAGCAGCAGTCTGAGACATGGAACTAACATGATGCAACCATCAGTCCCTTTTCCACTATCTGAACAACTGTCTCCTGCTCTATTGTTCACAAGTACTCCTGCCCTATCACCATCATTCTGCCTCTGGCCTCTGAACATCCCACAACAACCTGACAGAAAGCACCCTTCTTGTTCCCTTCCTGTTGTTGGATGTCTCAACATTTCCCCTACAAATACACATTCCCAACACAATTGCTTACTCCAGAATCAACCATAATGAGATTTTTTCCTAGAGAGAAAATATTAATCTCCCAAAGTATACTAGATATCATGAAATCATCCCTAATCAAAGATGAGTAGAGCTGGTGGTGAACTGTGGATTAGATTTTAGTGCTCCTATATAAAATACAACATTTTAAGACATTCAGAACATCTTGACATGATTGAACACAAGAAAATGTTATTAAATATATATTTACCTCATCTAGCTTACCTGAAGCAATGCAATGAAAAGAAAAAATGCATTAGCAGCTCTTCTGAACTGGGAATAGAGGAATCTTGGCAGGAATGTGATTAAGTTGTATTTTGCAGTGCTAAGAGACAGAGATTAAAACCATATGTAGTTAAGAGGTAAAAATTATACACCTGCTTGTATTCAGATTTCACTAGCTCGTATATACATACAGTTCTAAAATGTAAGTTTCCTGAAAACTATATGCATAAGATACTTTAAAGAGATGTAGTAGCACCCAGATGGCATTGTCCAAAGTACATTTTTAAAATTCATATCACTGGAGTCTCTGGTTAACCAATTTTGCAAGTTTCTATAGCACTTTAATCTGAACCTTGGAGCACTACAATTGCTGGTCCTGGGTGTTTGGTGTGAATTTCATGGATAGCTATCTATATGTGAAAGGATAACATCCCCATATATGATCAGGCAGAGATGGGCAAAATACATGTTTTTGAGTTATTAAATAAAACACCAGTACAGTATGTTTCATAAATGAAATACAAAATTATTTTTATAATCCAGAATGCATTTCTAAAGTAAATGACACACATTTTTTTCAATAACATATTAGTAATTAGTATAGATGTAATTCAAATTGCACTTGGATTCATTTACGGTTTCACAAAGGCTTAAAAGTAACAGCATATATTTGAACAGCAGACCTTACTGCTTTTGAAAGTCCACTCAGTTTCAAAAAACATTTTTGCTATGGAGGGCTGCTCACAAGTACACGAGTACCAAGCTGCAATTCTCCACTTGGACTTCCCTCTTATTAATGGCTCTGGTCTGGACGTCTAATAGCATCTCACAACTATTTATGGGCTGCACACATGACTTAGAAAGAAGGCAGAAGAGGTTACAACCCAGGCAAGACCAAGAAGCCCAAACGAATGCCAAACTAATATCCATCAGCAACTGGAAGAAGAGCAGTATTCCCTGGAGGGAGCCTAGCTCACTGCAGCCATGAGGGAGCTGGGGTGCAGGTCCAGTAGATGGAGCCCATGCAGATACTAACCAAAAGCTCTGCCATTTCATAGGAGGGCAGAGAATGCGAAGAGGCTCAGGCAGCTGAGAGAACTGTCAAAAGTGCAGGAAGGTCTCTCAACAGAGAGGCAGATTACTCATTCAGGAGCAAGAAGAGCACAGTGGTCATCCTGGGACCTGTTTGACTCTGACAGACCAAGTGAGGGAACGCCAGCACAAGGCACTGCAATGTAGATTCTAAAGAGCCTGTAGTATCTGTTGAGGGGGGATTGTGGAAGGAGACCTCCATAGCCAAATGCTGGAATTGTGCCCTCCACCACCTCTGCATGCATATTAATCAAATGCAAAGGCATTAGTTTGTGCCAGGCTATCCTGAGGTATACTTAACCCAACAGGGGCTGCCATGTAGACCCAAAGGACCAATGCACCTCTGACAATGGGATGTTTGAGTCATCATGGCACACACACCTTCTAACAGGGTCTTTGGATCTTGAAGTATAACATGGTCTTCTGGAAAGGTAGGCTCTGAAGACATGCAGAAAGTTACTTAAAGTCCTCTCTTAAGCTAGTGTATCTGCCTTACAAAGAAGAATCAAAAGAAAAAAAATATAACAGCCACAAAAATCTTCAAAATTTTGCCAATGTAATTCTCATCCTGCAATACAATTTTAAATTTAAAGAAAAAAGAAGTGGAGATTCTTTCAAGAATGTCACCACTCACGATACCCCTTCAAACTCTGGAAACAGTAGTGAGCTTTTAGCACTGCACATGGTCCTTTTATACAGGCCTCAATGTGCTGTTACTGCAGGAACACTACTTCACCATCTCCAGAGCTCGCTGCTGTGACTATACTCATTTTGAGATACTAGATGCCTACAGAACTTTTACTGACTCTTGGAAAAACATTTGTCTCAGAATCTTTATCCTGCTACTTGCACCAATATCCAGTAGATGGTGCTGGTATATTGTAGACGCTTCAGTTTTGTTAGAGACAATCTGGGACATTGTCCACTATAAAGAGTTAATACTGCACTGTGGATGTGGAGATTTGTTTGTAAAATTACTGTGGGTGTAACTCTGATTTACCTATCGATGCTTAGAATTCAGCTGACCTCTTGACATTCAAATAAATGTGGGGTTCCCTAACGCTCCAGACACAACGTAAGTAACTGGGGGAAAACTATTTACTCATTAGCATAATGCATTCAGCTGACCTCTGAGGGTTTGGTGTGGAAGAGAGAGCTTGTTCACTACACAAACTTCGCTAAATTTTGTGCAAAAGAATAGACAACACACACACAGATTCTATCTTATTGTGATTTGTTTTTAAGAACAACCATGCTTTCCCAGACCAAAAGTCCATCTAGTCCAGCATTCTGTTCACACAGTGGAAACTGGCTACTTCTATGAAGCCCACAAGTAGGGAGACTGTAACATCCTGCTGTGCACCCCAGCAAGTGATTTAAAGAGGCACACTATCTCTGATACTAGAGGGAATAGCTATCCATCATGATTATTAGCCATTGATAGGCCAGTCATCCATGAATTTGTCCACTCCCCTTTTAAAGCCTTCCAAGTTGGCAGCCATGTCCACATCCTGTGGCAGCAAGCTCCACAAACTAACTATATGTTGCGTGAAGAAATCATTTTGTCTGTTCTGAATGTCCCACCCTTCAGCTTCAGTGGATGGCCCCAGGTTCTAGTATTATTGGAGACGGAGAACAGTTTCTCCTTGTCCATTCCATCTTATACCATGCACAATTTTATACACCTCTATCATGTCTCCCCTTACTTGCCTTTTCCCAGGCTAAACAGCCCTAAATGTTTTAACTGAACCTCATAGGCCAGTTGCTTTAGCCCCCTAATCACTTTGGTTGCTCTTTTCTGCACCTTTTCAAGCTCTACAATATGCATTTTTGAGGTGCGGTGTTCTGGTCATAATATTCCAAGTGTGGTTTCACCAAAGATTTGCATAAGGGCAGTATAATGCCTGTTACCCCATTTGAAGAGATCCTTTTGGAGCTCTTTGCAATTTGTTTTTGTCTTAACCACCCTAAATAATTTAGTGTCATCTGCGTGCTTGGCCACCTCACTTCTCACCTGCAATTCCAGGTGATTTACAAACAAGTTGGAAAGCACCGGTCCCAATACAGATCCCTGAGGGACCCCACCACTCACATTCCTCCATTGAGAGAACTGCTTCCTGTTTTTTTAGCCAATTTTCAATACATAAGAGGACTTATCCCATGACTGAAGTATGCTCAGGAGTCTTTTGGTGACAGGAGTCTTTTGGTGACAGACTTTGTCAAAGGCCTTCTGGTAATCCAACTTCCCCCCCATATCTACTGTTCACATGTTTACTGACACTTTCAAAGAACTCTAAAAAGCTACTGAGATAGGACTTACCTTTGCAGAAGCCATGATGGGTTTTATTCAGCATGCTTGACATTTTATCTTTAATAATGCTTTCCATCAATTTACCAGATCCCCCCAGATCCTTTTTGAAATGTGGGAGTTACAGCGGCCCCTCTCCAGTCCTCTGGCACAGAGGCTGCTCTTAGGGACACATTACATATCTTAGAAGACCAGCAATTTCACATTTGAGCTCTTTAAGATCTCTAGAATGAATAGCATCTGGTCCTGGTGATTTGTTAAAGTGCAACTTGTCAAAATGTTCTAGAACTTCTTCCCTTGTCACCACTATTTGCCTTAGCCCACATCTTCCCCTCCTGAAAAATGTTCATTCGGGAAAAGGCATTCTTCAGGTGTGAAGACAGATGAGAAGAACTCATTTAGCTTCTCAGACTCTAATCTGGGAGAACCGGGTTTGATTCCCCACTCCTCCACTTGCACCTGCTGATGTGACCTTGGGTCAGTCACAAGCTCTGGCACTGCTGTTCCTGAAAGAGCAGTTTGTGTCAGAGCTCTCTCAGCCTCACCCACCTCACAGGGTGTCTGTTGTGGGGAGGGGAAGGGAAAGGAGTTTGTAAGCCGCTCTGAGACTCCAAGTGAAGGGCGGGGTATAAATCCAATCTCCTCCTCCTCCTCCTCCAATTGCCTTATTATCCTTTAATAATGACCATTGTCATCCAATGGTCCAACTGCTTCCCTAGTTGGTTTCCTGCTCTTAATGTACTCAAAGAATGCTTTATTGTTGATGTTTATGCTTTTAGCAATACATTCCTCAAAATCCATTTTTGCATCTTTAATTGTCTGCTTGCATTTCGTTTGTGCAACTTTGTGTTGGTTTTTGTTTGCCTCATTTGGGTAAGCCTTCCAGCTTCTTAAGGAAGCCTTTTTCACTCCAATCTGTCATATACATTCTAACGGAGCCTCTAATACTGGGGTTTTGAGTAACCCCCCCAAGCCTTTACAAGAGATCTGACCCTCTTAATGTTCTTTTCAACTACTTTTTAAAACCAGATTTCACATCTTAGATAAGTTTCCTCTTTTGAAGTCAAATATGACCATGTTGGAGTTCCCTCGCATTTTTCCACACACACACACATATTAAACTTGATGCCACTGTTTCCGATCATTTCGACCAACTCCACATCTCACACTAGGACCTGGCAAGTCGCTTCCCCTCTACTCAGTTCTAGGGTCTAGTCTTTTAGGGGATCTGGAAATTTTACCTCTTCGGTATGACTAGAACACACATTTATCCAGTCAATATGATGATAAAGTTGCCCATTATTACACCTCCTCTTCCTCTGGATGCCTCGCTTTCATTTTCCATCTCAAGACCACCCTGAGTATTTTAACACTGAGGAGAGTTTCTTGCATTACTTCATCAGGCATGTATTTGAAAAAGTGGGCTGTTGTCCATTAATGCTGAAGGTACATATAAACTTGCTAGTCTACAAGGTTCCACAAGATTCAAGACTCTGTTTATGTATATATTTATCAAATTCCCCACAACATAACAATTACCCATAATATTTAACATGTGCTGGTCATTCATTAATTAATTCATAATATTTACCAATGGGTTAAAAAGTCTAGTTTGTGGCACTTCTATGCCAAAATCAAAAGTACACAGATAAGCACAGTGATTATTTGCAACATCTTCAATTAGCTGCAATCAGTAGTAACATAGACTACTTAGTCATGTTAAGTAATTGAATGCTTGCAAGGGCTTTGAAAATTATGACTTACTGATTATCTAGCTAATCCTATCAAATTTATTGATGAATCCTAATTCAGCATTTTCCCACTGGTGTCTCCTTAGACATTACTTTGTTGAAGGACACTGTTTAAGGTCAGCAACAGAGGCTTAGAAGATTGACATGTTCTTCCACAGTCTTTCAGAACACACAGTTTTTGACAGAAATGTCACAAGCTGTAACTTTGTTCAGGCATTGTTTATAATTGTTTTTTTACATAAGAGTGCTGCTGACTGAAAATTTGTTTCATGCATATTACAAAGTGGGATCTAGCCCATGAAAATTTATATTACAAAAAGTTTCTAACAATGCAGACCCAACTAGAGTTGCATCCTTCTAAACCTGGGGACACCAATGGATTTAGAAGTGTACAAGTGAAGACAAATGGTTATCTCATTTGTCACACTTTTGCTTCCTCTCCTCACCCCCTACCTCTCTCACACTATTTCTCCCCTCTGCCCCCCTTTTCTTACTCTCTATTTCTCCTCCATGCATGTGACTTCCTCTGTCTTTCTGACCTGTCATCTTTCTCTTTGTTTTTCTGCCTCCCCACTTCATCACTCTTTCTCTCTCTTTCTGCCCCCACCCACCATTCTTTCTTTCTGCCCCCATCACTCTCCCAGCCTCCTGTCTGCTTCCTCCCCCACTCTGCAGAGCAGCAGCAGCAGTGGTGGCAGTGCTCCTAGCCACCCACCTGCTTTCTCTCCTCCCACAGCAGCAGTGGCAGCAGTCTGGGAATCACAACGGATCTCCCAGCTACAGAGATCAATTCACCTTAGGGCTGCCAGCTCCAGGTTGGGAAATTCCTGGATATTTGGGGGTGGAGCCTTGGGACAGTGAGGCTTGGGGTGGCAAACAGCCTCAGCAGGGTATGATGCCATAGACTCAACCCTCCAAAACAGCCATTTTATCCAGGGGAACTGATCTCTGTCGCCTGGACAACAGTTGTAATTCTGGGTGATCTCCAGTCCTCACCTGGAGGCTCGTGGAGGAAATGGCTGGAGGGTGAAGTCTATGACATTACACCAGTCCAAAGTCCCTCCCCTCCTCAAATCCCACCCTCTCCAGGCTCCACCCCTCAAATGTCCAGGATTTTCCCAACCGGGAGTTGGCAACCCTATTTCCTTCCCACCCAACAGCCAACCTACCTTTATCTGCCTCTCTGTCTTCTGCTTTCCATCCCCAGCCCCCCCAGCCTCTACCTAGGAAAATTACAGTCTTTCTCCACAGTGGGGACAAAAGCAGCTTTCATTATTCCCGCCTCCTTTTTATTTGCACAACAACCCTGTGGGGTTGGTTAGGCTGAAATATGTGACTGGTTCAAAATCACGCAGTCAGCTTCCACTGCAAGATGGGGATCTGAACCTGGGTCTTGCAGACCCTACTTTGAAGCTCTAACTGCTGCACCTCACTGGCTTTCATAAGGTGGCTGCTGATGAACGGTAGCAAGCAGCTGAGGTTGGGTGAGTCATGCAAATCAGGGGGGACTTGCCAACCCTAGACTACTGCCAGGCCTAGAGTTGCCAACCTCCAAATGGGACCTGGAGAGCCCCCCAGAATTACAACTGGACTCTAGATAGCAGAGGTCTGTCTCCCTGCAGAAAATGGCTGCTTTGGAGGGTGGACTCTGTGGCATTATACCCAGCTGAGGCCTCTCCCTTCCCAAACCCAGCCCTCCTTAGAGTCCACCACAAAATCTCTAGAAATCCCCCAGCCTGGCACTGGCAATTCTTTTGAGGCCTGGCCCCAAGGCTCCCTCCCTCCCTGAAAGGCCAAAATAGGCCAGGAAAGGGCCCTCCCCCCACCCTTTTACTGACAAAGCCAGTTAAAAGCCCCCCCCCCAAACATTCTAATCTCTCACAGTTGGTGCCTGAAGCAGATCCCTGCAGAGGCCATTTCAAAAGGTTTTGGGGGGAATTCAGCCGTCCCTGAAGGGATTTTTTTACTTTTTGGATTTTTCTACAAACCCAGGAAGTCTACTGTAGGAAAAGCTGTTGGGGGAGAGTGAGCCCCCTGTTGGTGGAAATAAGTATCCACACAGGAATAAGGATACCTCTGCTTAGTCTTGCCCTATAATTCTTCAAGCTGCTACAAAACCTCTCTTTTGTTTTTGCTGCAACAGACTAATACAGCTATCCTACTGGAATTTGTATCCACAAGATACAGCCAAAAATTGATTCTACTACACAAAATGAATACATATTCTGTGTGTATTTTAAATAAGAGAATCAATTGAAATTGTATTTCAAATATGAATTTCAAATACATGATTATCAACATTGCCCAGCTCTGCTTGTAGCCTTTTTTAAAAGGGAAAAAGGGTTCAATTTCCTTTGGAAGTGAAACTGACTCCAACAAATGAGGTCAAAGAATCGCTTTGGTAATGTGTGATTTTGGAAACAAGGTAGATAAGTGCATACACTTTGAGATAATGTTTATATAATAACAGAGAGCAGTTTCAGTTTAAAGTTGATGCATACTATTAGAAAAAGTTTTGCAAGACTGATTTTTCTATAGTCTCTTACAGATTTGCTTGAAAAACATTAGGGAAATAGGAATTTCAAAATTCAGTACAAGTGTTCTTTCAAGCTTTTATGATTCTTAACTGCTACCACTGAAAAATATACTTTTAAAATAAATCTATTTCCAAAGCAAATTGAATGTTACATAATACTACAAACAAATTGTGTTGCATTAAGCATATCATTTCCCTCAAATGTTACATTAATAATATTAACAATTTTATGCTAAATTATAAATCAGTAAATACCTGACATGGTTGTTACAAAATTTAGAGAACTGTGGTTGATTGATAAATATAGTTCTCATTTCCTCCTGATCAGCTAGGGAAGTCTTCTCTGAAACATCATCTGTCTTCTCATAGCCTGTAAAAGATTACTTACTTAATATACAATAAATCAGCTAAAAACAGACTTATAACCCCACAGTCTTTTCTCTTAAACATAAACGGTTCATTTTTAAAAAACAGTCCATCCTCCAGTAATCCTCTATATAACTATGCAAGAAGAATATGTTGCAACTTCAGTGAAAACAAAGAAAGGATATTTGTAGGAGGGAAAACAAATCCCCCCCTTTTGGGGGGGGGGGGCTTTTTAACACTCCCATGATACACACACAGATACAGACAGAAACACACACACGTTTGTAAAGACCCATTATAAACTCTCAGGTCAAGTTCTAGGAGTTTAATTTTAACTTTCGTGCCCTACTTATGAGTCTCAGAGGCATCTGATTAGCCATCATTAGAAACAGAATGATAGGCTAGGTGGACCTTGGCTTGATCCAGAAAAACAGTTCATATCCCTTTTTATTACCTGCCTCCTATGATGTGGTTTTATAGAAAATCACAAAGAAACATTCTACAGTCCACAACTTTACTAAGCATATGCATGAAAATCATTTGTGGCGCTCTGGCACGCACGGCCGGGTCGTCGCCGCCACCAGACGCCGTCTCAAACCACTGCCCCGACTTTTCAGGGGAACGGAGGCCTCAGAATGGGAGCTGGGCTGCCTGGTTTCGTCACAGGCAGAAGCCCCTCCGCTCCCTCCTGCACGCGTCTTTGAGGGGCGTCGTATCTCTCTCCGGCCTCGGCTCCTCACGCACCCCCGTCTCAACTTGGCAGACCTTCCTCCCCGGCCTCCTTGCCTGTTCCCCTTTTATACCCTTCTCCCCCCAGTCCCTCAACCCATTGGACACCCAGGTGTCCATCACCGCTACTCCCGCCTCCATATAAATGCCAGACTGTCCCAAAACGGCCGTCCCTGTCGCCTTCTGCGTCTCCCCGAGGCCGGCCCTCCGACCGCGAGCCCGGGGGCACGCCCGGCGACCGAGGGGTTGCGCCACAGGTCGGCACCCCTCGCGGTCCTTCCCACCCCCCTCGTGGACTGGCGTTGCCTGCCCTTCAGACTGAGGGCTCGCGGCAGACGCGGTGAGTGGGGTGTGTGCGGCTCCGACTTCGGGAGGGGGTTCTTGGAGGAGGCCCGGGGCGTCAGGACCGGGACATCATTCTATTATTTTCAGTGGGAAAAACAAAAGAAACTCCATCCAGTCTGATCCATAATTGGAAAACATTATGGATTGGGCCTTCAGGCTTAGTTTTACACCTTCATTTCTGCAGAGACTATGAACTATTCACAATTTGCTTTCAGTGTGGTATGTGTTCTCTAGTGACTTTCTTATATATCAGAAAATACCCCCCCCCTTTTTGAGGAACACCAATAAAAGCATACATAGTGAATTTTCTATTTTCATATATCTATTTGGAAAGAAAGAGTAGTTTTTGCCACACATGTGCCATCAATACAAAGAGAAGACCATCTTAATTTAATGTACGGATTACAGTTATGTACAGTAACAACTCCCTCCACCCCACTGTGCATAACCTCTTTAAAAAGCGACTGTTTTCCATTCAGGATCACCTTCCTTTCAGATAAATATGGCATTATAGTAATGCTCTTAACATAAAGTAAACGTATCATATCCACATGTGCTTAAATCTCAGTTCCAGGTATACACGTATGATTATGCAAGCCATAAGATGTCTTACGGCCACTAGGGCAGCTTGCAAAAGATAGGAGTTGTTCCAGCTCACTGCTCCAGCTTATACTGAACTGCTCCTGTACAACCATTGCCACTTAACCTGCTGCTTACCTCCAGACTACCACTGCACTGACATGTCCATTCAGACCAAATCATTTTTACATTTAGCAATCCACAATGGATGCAGGATAGCTGAAATGCATTCAGCACCCCCACTTTACTTAGTCCAACTCAGTAGAGCGCTCAACCTATCAATGCGCAGGCCGGTCCATCTAACTAAAATGAATGAGATGAAGCACACACACTGCATGTTCACTGGTGTGCACAAGATGCTCTGCAACAGGGGAAATTCTTGTATATATTGGACAAGTTGAGTTTTAAACCAAAAGCTGAAGTTGTGATATTTCTTAGTCATTCTAGAAAATAGCATCAGATAACACTTTCTTCCTGTTAAATGATACCTTCCTTTTTATTTATTTATTCCTTGTCTTCCTGGATAGCTAAAGGCAAGTTATAGAGCAATACACTGAAAAACATATTAGACTTCAGTGTGTGGTGAGGCATGATTGGGACAAAAAGGTTCTGCTTTTAGCTGTGTTATTCCTGAGGGTAACACTTCATAACAACATGGTTTCTCTATTCCAAAAAACTAAAAAAAAAAAAAATCCACAGTGTTTAACTATTTATTCCATGCAGCTGCTCATAAGTAGGAAAAAATGTCTAACAACCAATCTCTTAAAAATCTCCTAGAACCGTTTGATATCTTTGTTTAATTACTGCTATATATTTCTGCCAAACAAAAGATGCAATGCATAGGCTCAATTATATCTAAAAACAAAAATTGAAAGATACATAATTGCACCATTTGGAAACAGTAGTATCTGCAGGATTTATATTGAGTCAATTCCCACTAGAGTTTAGCCCAATCTGTTTTCAATAACAATGCCCAGTTCTAGAGAATGTAAATTAATCACAAAAGCAGTCACTTGGAATATGTAGCTCTCCTTCACTTGTTAACCCATCTGGCATTAGAGGAAAGAATTCAGTGTCAGAAAACTAGATTTCCAGAAAGAGCATCAGGAATAATACCCTTCACTATAGATATCTGTACTAGTTTAGTTAATAGGTAATCTTCATCAACCAAGCAATTATGCTGAAACAGTTATGAGAACTAATAAAACTATGACATACCTCTAAACAGTTTTATCTTCAGAGGTTGTGCCATAGGTTTTACAGACAAAACAGAGTACAAAAGAACCAGAGTGTCATGGGCCAGCCAGCTGCCTCCTCCTCTAAGGAGGAGGAAATGGCAGAATCAGGCCCTGCACCAGTGGAGTGCCTGCCTGAGCAGCTGGGTCTAGAAGCAGATCCAGTGAAAGAAGCGTTAGGAAGTGAGAGTCGCTCATTCTGGCAGGAGATGAAAGAAATAGGACAGAGATCAGAGTCTTAGTCACTGCCGACTGCTCCTGAGCCAGCAGAGTGCAGAAGACAGAGAGAGGGCTTGACAGCCCAAGAGAGATAAAGAAGCACCCATTTAATTGCACAACACTGATCAGTGCTAATGCCTGAAGCAGAGTTATTACAGGAGCAGGAATGACAATCTGGTTAGTAGCAACACCTGGATTTCGAGGGACGAGTCAGCTAATGAGGCAGATAAAAGGAACACAGCTCGATGTGGAGGCAACCTTGCTTGCCACCCCTTCTATGACCTGACCTGTTCAGCAAACAGATTACTACCTTGCCTTGCTGCCTTGCACCCTGTCCTGCTAATCTGTGTGTGCTTTTCCAGCTAGAACTCCAGACTCTGTCTCCTGTCCTGGCTTCCAAGCTTTGGACCCTGGAATCCAGACATTCCTGTTTCCCCAACCTGTGGACTGAACCTTTGGCTCCCTGACTCTGTCCTGGTTTGTTGATTTTGCTCATCCTCCTGTCTTGATGGATTGTAATTGCATTTGTGCATCCTGGAAACCCTGGGTAGAGTAAAAGTGCCAGGCTCTGCCATGAATGGAACACCGAGGCAGTAACAAGTAAAAATCAGGTTACTGTGAAACAGAGAGAGAGATCTTGGAGTTGTAGTAGATAATTCACTGAAAATGTCGAGACAGTGTGCAACTGCAATAAAAAAGGCCAATGCTATGCTCGGGATTATTTGGAAGGGAATTGAAAACAAATCACCCAGTATCATAATGCCCCTGTATAAATCAATGGTGCAACCTCATTTGGAATACTGTGTATAGTTTTGGTCACCACACCTCAAAAAGAATATTAGAGCATTGGAAAAAGTGCAGAAAAGGGCAACTAGAATATAAACGGATTGGAACACTTTCCCTATGAACAAAGGTTAAAGCGCTTGGAGAGCTTTAGCTTGGAGAAACGACGGCTGAGGGGTGACATGATTGAGGTTTATAAGATTATGCATGGGATAGAGCAGGTAGAGAAAGAAGTACTTTTCGCCCTTTCTCACAATACAAGAACTCATGGGCACTCAATGAAATTGCTGAGCAGTTGGGTTAGAACAGATAAAAGGAAGTACTTCTTCACCCAAAGAGCGATTAACACATGGAATTCACTGCCACAGGAGGTGGTGGCGGCTACAAGCATGGACGGCTTCAAGAGGGAATTAGATAAACATATGGAGCAGAGATCCATCAGTGGCTATTAGTCATAAGGTATAGAAAGGAACTCTGGGGCAAGTGATGCTCTGTATTCTTGGTGCTTGGGGGCAGCAACAGTGGGAGAGCTTCTAGTGTCCTGGCCCCACTGCTGGACCTCCTGATGGCACCTGGTATTTTTGGCCACTGTGTGATAGAGTGTTGGACTGAATGGGCCATTGGCCTGATCCAGTATTGGCTTCTCTTATGTTCTTAGACACAGATACATTGCACCTCAGCCCACACAAAAGTGACTGCAGAACACAATCTCCCTTATAAATAAAAGCCAAATGGTGGTGGCACTTCTCTAGAACATTCCACACGCTCCAAAATCAGTTTGCTCTCTGATCTGTCATTCAGAGGGTCTCCCTATCCACTGGCTGCATTGCTTGAGTCTCGCCTCCAACATTCTAAACATTTTGCTGTTCCTCTCCCCCCACCCATAGCCAGTCAGAACACAGAGGTTATTTGCATATGCAGCCTCATTGGCCTTTGCCTTGGAACACAGAGGTCGTTTGCATATGCGACTTGATTGGCTTTTGCCCTTAACATTCTAAACAGTTTTCTGTTAAGAACATAAGAACATAAGAACATAAGAACATAAGAGACGCCAATGTTGGATCAGGCCAAAGGCCCATCCAGTCCAACACTCTGTGTCACACAGTGGCCAGAAATACCAGTGCCATCAGGAGGTCCAGCAGTGGGGCCAGGACATTAGAAGCCCTCCCACTGTTGACCCCCCCCCAAGCACCAAGAAGACAGAGCATCACTTGCCCCAGAGCCCCTAGCTATACCTTGTGGCTAATAGCCACTGATGGACCTCTGCTCCATATGCTTATCTAATTCCCTTTTGAAGCCGTCCATGCTTGTAGCACCCACCACTTCCTGTGGCAGTGAATTCCATGTGTTAATCACTCTTTGGGTGAAGAAGTACTTCCTTTTATCCGTTCTAACCCGACCGCTCTGCAGTTTCATGGAGTGCCCACGAGTTCTTGTATTGTGAGAAAGGGAGAAAAGTACCTA
>NW_015167557.1:457170-509168 GCF_001447785.1 Gekko japonicus
CTTCTTTAGAACATTCCACACGCTCCAAAATCAGTTTGCTCTCTGATCTGTCATTCAGAGGGTCTTCCTATCCACTGGCTGCTTTGCCTGAGTCCTGCCTCCAACATTCTAAACATTTTGCTAATCCTCTCCCCCCATAGCCAGTCAGAATACAGAGGTTATTTGCATATGCAGCCTCATTGGCCTTTGCCTTGGAACACAGAGGTCGTTTGCATATGCGACTTGATTGGCTTTTGCCTCTAACATTCTAAACAGTTTGCTGTTCTGAGGTAAAATGTGTCCAATCTCCAGGTGAGGGCTGGAGATCACTCAGAATTACAACTGCTTTCCAGGTGGCAGAGATCCGTTCCCCTGGAGAAAATGGTGGGCTCTGTATCCTTATATGCTGCTGAGGTGGCCCCCATATGACAGCCAATGTGATGTAGCAGTCAGGGCTTCAGAGCACGGGAGAGGCTGCAGGTGTGTGGGGGGTGGAAAGCTGAAGAGTGAGGGGGAAATAAAGGTAGGTTGATGATTGACTGGGAAGGAGACAGGGTTGCCAACTCCAGGTGGGAAATTCCTGAAGATGTGAGGGATGGAGGCTGGAGAGGGTGAGGTTTCAGGAGGCGTGTGACCTTGGACAGGTACAAAGCCATAGACTCCACCCTCCAAACCAACTATTCCCTTCTGGGGAACCATCGTTGCCAATCTCCAGTTGAGGGCTGGAGATCACTCAAAATTATAACTGTTCTTTAGGTAGCAGAGATCAGTTCCTCTGGAGAAAATGGTGGACTCAGTGTCATTATACCCTGCTGAGGTCGCCACAGCAAATTGACACTGAGTGTCCAAGGCCGGGGCACCCGCCCAGAGCCTCTTTCTAGAGGCTGTTGTATTTATTTCCACAACGGGCCTTTTCCCTAGTATATATAATATGACAATGCAATTACAAAAAAGAACCCCCCTCATGTAAATGCAATGTAAGGTTCAATATTCACAAATAACATTGGGAACAATCAATCAAGGCACTGGTACCAGTCATACATTGAATCATATAAGAAAACTCATAGTATGGAATGCTTACCACTTCCCTGTACTTCATTGTGAAAAAAAATCAGCAAAAAGATTACTATGGAGGTCTTACATTTAAACTTCAAGGCATGATGGATTCATATAATTTCCTATTTCAAATGAAGATTAGATCACTTCAAATTGTAGTGCATTCAAATCCAGCATGAAGGGGGGTGAAAATCCATTTTCAATCTTCTAAAAGGGAGAAGCCACACTGGCTCCATAACTTAGCTAAACAAAACTACATTGAAAACCAGCATTTCAAACCACCAGCAGTTCTACAACCTGATTCTATGCATTTTTGCTTAGAAGAAATGATAACTGAATTAAATGGAAATGAGCCTTATTCTTAACTAAAAATATGTACAGGACTGCAATCCTACAGTGCAATCCTATGCAGAGTTACTCCATATTATCAACCACAGTATCCTACTGAGCCACCTCTCAGCACTGGGACTAAGGGGCACCATATTACAATGGTCTGAGTCCTATCCGGGGGGGGGTCTCAGAAGGTAGTGTTGGGGGATTCCTGCTCTGCCCCATAGCAGAGGGGTGCTGTAGGGTTCCATTTTATTTCCCATACTATTTAATATCTATATGAAGCCACTGGGACAGGTCATCAGGAGGTATGGGCTACCATGTAACCAATATACAGATTATACCCAGCTCTACCTTTCTCTTCCACCTAATTTTAAGGATGCTGTTGATGTTCTGAACCAGTGCTTGGAGTCCATAATGGGCTGGATGAGGGTGAACAAGCTGAAACTTAATCCTGATAAGACAGAGGTGCTCTGGGTTAGTAGAAAGGCAGACCAGGGACTTCATTTCTCCCTTGTCTTGGATGGGGTTATACTCTCCTTGAAAAGCCAGGTTTGCAGCTTGGGAGTGCTGCTTGAGAAAACCAGGCAGCTGCTGTGGCTCAGAGTATGTTTGCTCAGCTCCAGGTGGCATACCAACTGTGCCATTCCTGGGTCAGTCAGATCTTTCCACAGTGATCCATGCCATAGTTACAGCTAGACTGGACTACTGCAATCCATTCTGCTTGGGGCTACCCCTGCAGAGTGTTTGGAAGCTGCAACTAGTGTGGAATGCTACGGCTACGCTGCTGATCAGGGCCAGCATATGTCCCCAGTACTACACCAATTACACTGGCTACTGCTCCACTCCCAAGCCCAAATCATGGTTTTGACCTTTAAAGCCCTACATGGTTTGGAATTGGGGCATCTGAAGGACTATCTTTTCCTATACATTCCTGACCAGGAATTAAAATGTCTGTCACACCAATTCAAGACCCTTATTTGGTGGATACATAAGAGAGGGCCTTTTCTGTGGCAGTCCCACAATTATGGAATAACACCCCCCCCCCAATGAAGTGTGCCAGACCCCCTCATTGTTGATCTTCAGGGGGCAGTTGAAGACAGTTTTAGTTAGGACCATATTTTGATTGGTTTAGCTTTTATTATTGGCAATTCCTTAATCTGTGACTTGTAATTGTAATTGTTGTTATTATTGCATTTTTATAATGTTTTATTTCTACTGTACGCCACCTTGAGTTCTGCAAAGGAGAATGGTCAATCCTGAACAGATTAGGTGCTGCTGGGATTAGTTTGAACCCTTACAGCATCATCCTAAACAGTGCTATTGCCTTCTAAATCCACTGAAGTCAATGAGCTTAGAAGGGTGCAGCTCTGTTTAGGATGGCTATGTTAGCACAGAAGGAAAACTGAAAACTCTGAAAAAGTAGCTGATCAAATGTCTAACTCCAAAAGGAACAAAGAGTAAGTAACAATAATCATCAGAATGTGACAGTCAATGTGTATCCAAGGAACAGTATAATTATGCATGTATTTCAGGCATTCAAAGTGTATTAGGAATTGCCAACATTCATGCAGTTTTGCACATTCATAGGAAAATATAGACTGCTTTGGAAGTCAGAATATCTTAATGAGTTATCATTTACCTGTCTTTTAAAGTAATCTGTTCAATTATTCTAAAACAAGCAATTAAAAAGTTCTGCTTTTTGTATTTCAAATGTTCACTTCTAATAGGGCATACCTATTTAAGGATCTGTGGCAAAAATCACTGTACAGAATCAAGAATGGATAACAGTTATTATCTGGATACAGTTAATTCTGTGCTTGATGTTATCTTTTAAGGAAACAACCTTTTAGTCAGTCTCTCCCTCAGTTCTCCTCTTTCCTGTTTTTATTATAGATCTGCAGGATTTTTTTCTGTGTTCAAGTATATTTTAGGAACTGAGTATAATACATCTGAGATTATTAAACATGTATGCCTCATAATTAGCAAGAGTTAGTGATAATTTATTTATGACTACAGTGGGATCAAAGCATTATATGTAAATAAGCTAGAAAAACTTGTGTCACACTATAATAGAGCAGTCTGCAGAATCTCAAAGGCATAATACACATGCATTGATCCATCCAGAGATCAATCTCATAGGGAAGCAAGTCTCTGTTCATATACATTTAGCTGCACAAGTAACAGCAAACACAAATGAATGTAGTGCACTTCCTCCTCTGTGTTCAGCATATACATATATACAGAAGCATTTTTTAAAAAAACACATATGAATTGTGCCTATCAGCTGTTTGGGAGAACATCCCCTTCTTTGCCCTCTCATTGAATTGCTAATCTACATGAATACTGCTTTTTAAAGAGGTTTCTGGATCCACAGACCCAGCCTGCGTGCATAGTTGGAGTGGGGCAATGATGAATTTATCTGTTGCATAGTTGCTTCCTTAACAGACTGCAAGTCTGAACGTCCCCCTGTGTATTTTAAAATTAAAGCCTTTTTTATATAAATGTACCATTTCTGAGAGAAACACAGGTACAATTTCTTCCATGATGAATTAGTTTTATATGTACAGGTTTATTTTATGTGGTTAATTAATTAATCAATTTTGTATGTACAAATTCATTTTGATATGGTGTAACATCCAAGCAAAAATGTACCATGTGACTGCTCTCAAAATGTCCTTTTGCTCATAAAATTATAGACCTGAAAGGAACCTCCTGGATTTATTTATTTTTTGCATCGCAAATGAACACCAGGTTTCTTAAAGCGAAACCTTAGATGACCTGGCATATGCTACTTCAAATATTAAAGAGGGTGTCACTTTCACAGTTCACTGTGCAGCTGAACTGATTTAGAAAACTCAGCAACAACAGAAAGAAAAGCAATGGTGACTAGAACTTTGTATTTATAGCTTGAAGAGGAAAAAACGCAATCACAAATACAGGTTATACTGCAGTTATGTTTTTAGTTTCCTTCTTCAAACTACACGTACAAAATTCCAAATACCCTGCTTCTCAGTTTCATGAAAGCACTGAGCAGCTTTAGCCGGTGTCTCTCTACAAACTAGAGCCAGGTGGGTTAACTGTGTTGGTCTGAAGCAGCAGAACAAAGTTTGAGTCCAGCGGCACCTTTACGACCAACAAAGTTTTATTCACAGTATAAGCTTTTGTGTGAATAAAACTTTGTTGGTCGTAAAGGTGCCGCTGGACTCAAACTTTGTTCTCCACAAACTAGTAATATTTAAAAAAACCAGCACATGCATAGGCACACACAGATGTGTGTACACACAAAAAGTGTTAGTGCCAAAGCAGAGAAAGAAATGATAAAATAATGCCACAATATTCAAAGAGTTGCAATATCAGAAATAAGATAACATTCTCAGGTTGCCACCTACTGGCTGCTCTTCAGCTTAAAGTACTGATCATAGCCCATGCTTTTCTATAGTATCTCCCTATAGAAGAGACTCCCTATGGAAGGCTATTTACATGCTAGGATTTTTAACAAGGTGCAGGCTGCAGACATGTTTTTAGGGAGTTATTTGGGGTTATACTGTATTTTGTGCAATTTAAATTTGGATTTGTAAGCTGCCTGGGAAATGTAGGCTCTGTAGTCACTCTAATACAGGCTTCCCTGGAGCCACTAGGCCTTCCTAGAGCCTGTAGGACACACCACTATAGGCCCAGGATCATGACAACCCCCATCAGTCATCCTTCATGACCAACACACACAGGCAAATCAGCCTCTAAAGGACCGACCAACAGCTTCACCAACAAAAGCCCAAAGGAACAGCTCTCCTTTTCAGACTTCTCCCCAAGTGGACTCCCAGGACCTTAGCCAATCTGGGTCCAGGCCCTTGGGTTCAAGCCCGCCAGAACATGGAACCTTCAATGAAGGTTAATGCATCAAAGAGCTAGCAAGTTTCCTCCCCCCCCCCCATACAATGTAATGCAGGGATGTTGAACTCATTTGTTATGAGGGCAGATCTGACATAACTGAGATCTTGTTGGGCCGGGCCTTGTGGCTCATAAAATGTAATGCCAGGTAGTGGAGATATAAACTTTATAAAGGACATAGACAAACACAATTAGAGATTTTTAAAACTTTAAATAAAACATGCTTAAAACACTAGCACTCTTGCAATACCTTGTTTATTTAACGGACTCTGATAACTGACACCTCTTGCTCTGAATTATTGTGTCAAAATGTCTGTGCTGTTACAATCTTGAGTATGCTGTTCAGGTGTGTATCTGTAAGCTGCAAACCTACTTTTGATGTATTGACAGTCATTACAGAAATCTCATGCTCAGTGTTTTGAGCCTAAGACTCAGGGGGAAATATGAAATGGCTGGGCATTACAAGCTTTTGTACATAAATTGCTTCATGTGCTGTTCAGAACATGAGAAGGCAACCTGACACAGCTCCTTATGCTGTGTGTGTCTACAAAACTATAGTCTTCCCCAGAGAAATAATGACAACTTCCTACAAAGGAAATGTGCTGGGTGAACTTGGTCTGGACACACACACTCTCAGCCTAATCCATCTCACTGGCTTGTTGTTATTCCTCTTCTAAATAGTTCACATTGTTTTCCTACTAAGAAAGACTTGATCAGGGGGGCATGAATACAGTGAAAAGGGGGAGGGAACCCAGTTGCACCCAGGAGAGAGCTAGCATAATGAGTCCAACAAAGCACACATACAGCATAAGGAGCTCAACAAAACACACACACACACTGTAGCAAGGCACACAAAAGCTCATACCTTGAACAAAACTTTGTTGGTCTTAAAGGTACTTGGTATTTCTCCTGTGTGATTGAGGCAGCCCAGCAAAGCAAGCTCTCCCTCATTCCCTCCCACCTTTGAGCAAAGAGCCTCAGCCAGTGGAAGGAAAGAAAGGCTTCCTCTTGTCTCCTGTATACAATCGAGGCAGCCTGGCCAGAAAGCAAGCTCTGGCTCCTTCCCTTCCTCTGGGAGAAGGAGGGGGAGAAGCCTCAGCCAGTGCTTTACCAGACTCTCTCAATCACACAGGAGAGGCTTGTCGATTATATTTTCTGTGCAACTGAAACCGTTTGGTAAAGCAAGCTGCAATGTGGCAGCAGAAGAAGAACTGGAGAAGGAAGCAGAGAACAGCCAGGTCCTTGCGAGCTGGATTGGAGCCCTCCGAGGGCCTAATCTGCCCACATGTTTGACACCCCTGCTATAATGGATGCTGTCTATCCAGAGAAGATTCTCTCAGTCACAGACACACCAACATCCCTTTCCATTACCATAACTGTCAGAGCATCTCTCGCCCCCCACCTCTCATCCACAACAGTTGTGATCTCTGAGTTGACATTACTGAATTGACTTACTTGAAAATCCAACCCTGTAGATAAATGCAACAAACATAGCCTTGGATATTCATTGC
This sequence comes from Gekko japonicus, assembly GCF_001447785.1. Taxonomy (NCBI): domain Eukaryota; kingdom Metazoa; phylum Chordata; class Lepidosauria; order Squamata; family Gekkonidae; genus Gekko; species Gekko japonicus. Next base: position 463,938 of record NW_015167557.1, read on the forward strand.
TTGTATGTAACTATTCAGAATCAAGGACTGGAGGCATTTTCCCAGCCTGTTACCATATGAATAGCAGTCACTACTATTACAATAAGACACATTATGTACCCACCCCACCATGTCGATAGGCATTTATAGTACTATCCTAAGCAGAGTTGCCCATCTGTGAGAATAGCAGCACATAACTACTCAGGATGGCTCTGTTAAGTCATTCATACATTCAAGAGTGGATTGGTCATTAAGGCCACTCAGGAAAGTACTGGTGGGCTGATGACTGGGGGACTGCCCACCCTCTTCTGCTGCCCCTACCCCTGGATGGCCCCACACAAATTGAGAGCCAGCACTAGGGTTGTCAGGAAATGCATGGCAGCTAGTGGGTGTTGGGGAGAACTTACTGGCATCAAACTAAAGCCTAGGCCTCTGTCACCAGCGACACACTAATGTCACTTCCAGCGTGCACCAGAAGTGATGTCATCATAGTGCTGGGAAAATAAGTATAAAGACAGCAGCCGTGAGAGTCTGACCCACAAATCAAGCAGTCACCAAGACTTGCAAAGAAAAAACTTCCTATGTATTATAATCTAAAGCACTACAACATCATTAATAAATCATAAGAAAATCCTTGTGCATAGGTACATAATCAACGTCGTCTCACGACTGTAGTCTTTATACTTATTTTCTGATTGGGTCATGTTTGTCCATATTTATCATACTGCTGGGGACATGGAGATGCTCAGGTATTTGGGCAAAAACTCCATGATAGAATCCAGTGCACACTGGAAATGATATTGCCATTTTGCTCGAAACAGAGTCCTAAGCCTCAGTTTGCTGCTGGTAAGTCCCCCTGCCAGCTGGCTGAATGACACCAGGGGAAGAGGCCCAAAATCAGTGAATCCCATATCGCTAGTGGCAAATCCCCCACACCTGGCGGGGCTCTGAGAGCCCTAGCTAGCACTGCCGTGAACTGCAGCCCCACAAGGGGGCAGAAGCTGCCACCACTGCAAGTCAGTACACCACACAATGTACAGGCAAAAGCCAGGCCAAGCCTGATCCTCCCCCCCCCCCATCATAGGGCAGAGCTGGGGGTGGAGCCCCTTCCTTCTGTTGGGCTCCAGCTCCTGCAGGCCAGAGTCAAGGACAGGTACACCCTCCAGCTGGGCTTCAGTTTAGGAAGAGGAGGGAGGTTCAGTTGCATCCTCAGCCCTCCCTCTCCAGCCTTGTGCCAATTGTTGAGGCACAAAGGCATGGCCTGGCCTAGCCCTTCCTCCTTGGCTCTCCTTGAGCTGGCCTAATAAAGGATTGTCTAGGGGCAGATTGACCCGGGACTCCCCCAATGCCCTCTCCTCAGAGGATGGCCCACAGCGATCAAAGGGAATCTGGACCAATGGCCTTCTTGGCTGGGCCCTAACCGCTTCTGCTCTGCCCTGCCCTGAGGAGGCTGCTCTGCCCTCCACCGAGGTTTTGAAAGGCCGCTCTGCCAGTCTGGCTTCTCCACAGCCCCTGGTCAGGCTACCTGATTCAGTGGCGCCTCGGCAAGGCTTTCTGCTGCTGGAGTTCTTTCTGAAGCAGGTGAGTGTGGGGGCAGGGCCACTGCCCCCAGACACCTTCCCACCCCACTTTGTGTGGGAGCAGGCCCATGACCAGGAAAGGAGGTAGGCCCTTTCCAGGGCTGATTTTGCCTCCCAGTTTGCCCCTGCATACTTTTCACTAAAAAAAATTTAGTACCTAGAACCTAAGCATACTTATCTGAAGCAAGCTGGAAGCAAGTTGGACTTACTACCAATGCTCCCTCTAAGCTGTGGAGTCTTGTGAGCAAAAATTCTATTTTGTGAGCAACTGGCATTAAAGTTGTGAGCGAGCTATTTGGCAACTGCATAAATTAGTTTGCTCTGGAGCCATTCCTCCTGAGCTAAGACAAAAATGTATGAGCCGGAGGCTAAAAAACTGTGAGCTAGCTCACACTAACTCAGCTTAGAGGGAACACTGCTTACTACCATATTATGTGTGCAGACGACACGTTAAATTAAACTATCCTCTGACTCACTTACCATGTTTAGCAAAATCACACAGACAAAATCTGTTTCAGTCCATCAATGGACCAAAAAACTAAAACTGGCCAGACTCTTTACTGCCAATGGCAATATTTAAAATTTAACAATTCTAGTAAGGTTTGCCAATATGGAGGAAGTTTTCCACATCAGTTATTCTACAGCCAATAACATGCTTTCAAGGTGGATCCACAAAACCACAACAAAGTAATAAAAGGCCTTTCCTACAACAACTATTAGCAAACATCAAATCAAAATCCATCTCTTTCTTTGCTCCAATGCAACTGCACTGAAAGCATTGGTTGGAAGGAAAGGGAATGTGTTGATGGGTAGTCTGTAGGCAATGGGCTGGATCCCACCAACTTTTTCATCAGCACAAGAAGAAAGAGGGGTGACCTTGGCCAATTCTCTTTCCCACTGCTTCCCCAGTCCATATGGCTTTTTATCTATGTGGGCCCCATGGTCTTTGGCACAGCTTTTTCAGGAGCTAACAGTGGCCCTTCCTTCCTCCTGCACCAGTGGATAACCTGATAAGCTCCAACCCGGTGCTAGGTCTGTGTATGCTGCATATCCCTGGGATGGTTCTGAACAGCCACTGTGTCGGTGATGCAAACCTAGCATCACTATTACCCTTCATCTTAAATATTCAGTATACTGATCACTGTAGTACAAAATAAGGTAAAATATAATTCAGAATTCTATCAAATAGCCTTCCATTTGATGGTTATAATATGAGAAAATGGACTAATTTATTTTGAGAAATCTACAGATGAGAAGCAATGCAACTTCTCAGTGACAGTGAAGATATGGGACAGAATTTCCAATGTATCGGATTTCTATGTTTGGGAAAGATGCTGACAATGCATACTAGCATTTAGAAGCATTTTCCAAAAATACTAAGGAGCCTCCTTACAGATTTATGATCTCTGATGGCTACTTATTGCATTTCAGTAACATTCATAGCAGACAGCTTAGACAATTCTTCAGCTGAGATTCTGGCTAGCCTTTGGTGGAACTAATGCTGGTGACAATGGGCTACAGGGAATAGATTTCTCCAGAACACAGCAAAACTATGCTGTGTAACCGCTTATTAAAACAGGCAAAAATGTCAACAAGTCCATGCTAAGAATTTACCAGACAGAAATGTTTATATCTAGAATCTTATTGGCTGGAACAATCTATTTCAAAAACAAAATTTAATACTACAAGCAGAAACTGATTCAACTTTCTGAGCTCGTCAGAAAATGTCAATATAGCCTGGCCCATTCACAAAGCTTATTCTCTTTTATCAGAGCATTAGTCCTCCAAGAGATGCCTGTAAAAATGAACCACATATACTATTTCTGGGAAAAAAACTTTCGGAAAGTTTCTATTCTTGAGAATGTTGCCATGGTGTTCCCACTGGTTGTATTACTCCAACCCCAATAGCACATTTTTAACCACAGGACCAATTTCAGGTTTGATACTTTGGTAGAAAAAGATCCATCCAAGTTATGATTGCTTCCACGATCTGGATGAGAGAAAATTATTTCATCAAATAAACCTAAGCAGCTCGTAAGATTGATATGTACATGTGGAAATAAATTCTGCCAGCCTCATCACCCAAGAAGAGAGACAAACCACTACTGGAAGAGGAGTTTTCTTTTTTTCTTCAAAAAGAGTAGTCTGAAAAGGTTTAAGCGAGTTAATGTGTATGTTTTGTGTTTAAGAGAAAATTTAGCTTCCTTTCATACTGAATGGCAAAGTATTAATATAAATACCCCAATCATGTTCACAAAAGTGAAATGGAAACCTACATAATCGCTCACTCAAACTGTACTATATACAATAACCCCATTTATACTAGATATGGACACGAGACCACACATAGATATTTATCAATATTAATACAGCTACAGTAGTAGCTAATATTCACATAATATTCACATAAACTTTGAAACAATTTGTTAACTTTTTCAGAAAGACCAGTAAACCTTTATTTCTCTGTTGTACTACTATCACCATAACTGATTCATTGGATATTTATTATATCAATTTGTTTGTTATTTCCACTTCCAGCGGATTATTAAACTTTTAAAAGTTCAATATTTTCAGCAAAGTTTCTTGCTTTACACATTCCCTTCAAAAATAGTGTAATAAATATATCTCTTCTATAACACAGATTTCCAAAATGGAAAAACTAAAAATGATGTTCCATATGGTTGCCTTTATCTCCTTAGTGCTGACAAGCATCCAATTCTCTGCACGGGGAAAATAACACAATAGGAACATACGCTTACTGTAAAAAGCACAAGCCGTTATCCCAAAATGTTTGTTACACTGAAGCTGTAAGGCTTGTATGTGCATATGAATATGGATTAATATAACAGTGCTGATAAAGATATAAAAAAACCCTTCACAATAACAGAAAGAGCACCCTACTCTAATTCGTATATCCAACTTTTTTTTCTTCCCCCCCCTTTTTTTTGGGGGGGGGCATGATTTGATTTGCTTGGGACTGGACCGTAGGATACCATTTTTAAAAAACTTGCTTGATACAAAAAAAAAAGTATGTTTGCAAACACATACTACAAAAGGTAAGTTTGGATACTGAAGGACGGCTGAAAGCTACTTTTCAAGGCTACCCCACTACCTGCTTCTATTCTGGCAGGTGCGTACAGCTCTGAGGAAATCAGGAAGATGCCAGAACAGAGAGCAAGTCAATTGAAAGGTGGAGGAGACATGAACTGAGAATGGAGATTGGCAGGCAGGTGGTGCTGCTGCAGGCGCAGTGGACCTAAAACAAGCTCTGGAACCAAATCCCTTGATTCTTTTTTTTTTCTCTCTCCAAAAGAAAGGCAGGTTTATAAACGCTGCGAAACACATCCAAATTACGACGGACTTTGGAGGGCGGAGACAAGGCGCTCTTTATGATGCCGCAGCCGAAAGAACACCCCAAAAAAAAAAAAAAAAAAAAAAGGCAGATCGAGATCTATCCGACTGTAGCAGCAGAAAAGAGCAACAGTCCAAGGAGCACCCTAAAGAGTCATACGCGGTAGGGCAGGAGCTCTTGCGAGCCCCGGCTCACTTCTTCGGCAAAGGAAGATTTCGGCTTTCTCAGCCTGCCAGCGCAGGGAGCCCCTCCACTAGCAATCGCTCCCCCTCCCACGATCGACCCCGAGGGCGGCAGGCAGCGGCTTCCTCTTCGCACGCCCCGGCAGCCCCTGCGTGTCAAATCAGCTGCTCCGGCTTTGGCCCTGCGTCGCCGAGGGAGCCGGGGGACGCGCAGGTGCCGCTCCGCTCCCGGCGCCCAGACGCTGCGCCGACGGCCGCGGCCGCCGCTCTTTGCAAGATAGCATTTTTTTTGGGGGGGGGGCAGGAGAGACAAACCCGGGCGCCGCCGGGCAGGGAAAAGGGGGCGTGTGTGGCGGGGCGAACCTCGCCGCCTCTCCGCCACGGTCTTCTGCACGGGCGGCATGTCGCCTCGGCGGCTCACGCGGGCGGCTTCCCCCGCCTCCCTCGACGACTCTGCCGCCCTTCGAAAGCGCGCGAGGAGCCCGGAGGCGGCGGACGACGCTGCCGACCTCCCTTCTCCTCCGTCACAAAGCGAGCGGGGGGCGGGCGGGAAAACCGCCGGTTTCTGTCACGCCGCGACGACGACGACGACGACGAGAAGGCAGCGGCGGCAGTCGCGAGACCTTCCTGAACATCCCCCCCCCTTCCTCCTCCTTTTCCTCCTCGCGCGCCGCACACAGCCTCAGCCGCTGTTGCTGCTGCCGCCCGCCGGGCCAATTGACAGGCGAGAGAGAGCGCCGGTCCTCCCTCCCTCCTTTTCTGGACTGTACCAACTGCGTCCGCCGCCACACCGCCTCCTTTGGAGGCCCCGGCCTGCCGCCACCGCCTCGGTCTCCCTCCGGATCCTTCTCCGAGCGAGCCACGGGCTCCGTCATCCAGTCTCTTCGTACAATTCCGTCTCCCCGTTCCAGAGCCAGGCGCGGCCTTCCCTGCCTCCCCCCCCCCATCGAATGGAACGGTCCGCAGCTTGGGCGGGCCGTTGCCTGACAATAGGAGGGAGGGGGAAAGGGATTGTCACCAGTAGGGCTTTGCGGCTCTTGCCGACGGGAGAGGGAGGGACGCGGCTCCCTTTGGTGGCCGGGAGCGACTGTTGTGGTTGGGCTCTCTCTCCTAGGCGGCTGAGCAGCGGCTTTGGCCGAATGCTGCAAACTCGAGGCGAGGAAGGGCGCTCCATTCTGGAGCGAGGGGTGGGGTGCGCCTCCAGGCGGGATTCCCCTTGGGCGTCTACCTCCCGGGTTGCAAAGTAGGCAGGGAACTCCCCTATAGTACACATGATGTCACCGGGCGCTGTTGAGAGCCCTGTTCGCAAGTGAGAATGAACGAACGCACACCCTCAATTACGTGGGTACATCTGTCTGAAACAAAGAGCCAATGTCCGTCCACTTTGCAAAGGAAACGGAGGACCGGTCCCTGCATAAATGTGGGGTTTAAGTTGTTCGCACGTTCAGCCGTATATGTGCTGGAGAGTCGGACCTAAGGTGAGAATTACTTGACACCAGGGGTCATTTCGTAGAAAAAGAGGTACAGGTTCTCATTAGCATAACTTATTTGCATATGCCACACACCCGGAAGTGTGTCAGAAGGCAACACCACTCAGGCTCCACTGGACTGTTTTGGATTGCTAGCTATTGGGGGGGGGCCGTCCAGATCTGCCCTCAGGAGGGAGAGCTTGTACCTGAAGGTGGGGGGGCAGCTCTGCAACTTACCTGGTTGTTTCTTGCTCCTCATGGCCCAACTGAGGGCTGCTGGGAGCAGGGGGCGGGGCTTGTTGCATGTGCCCGCCCCCTGGGCTCCTTACTGCCGGAGCTCCACTCCTGTGCGCTCCCGCAGGAAATGACCCCTGCTTGACGCACAAAGAAAAATCAAGCCTACACTACCATGGACTGTGCTGGGTACATTTACCTGTGAACAGAGGTTCCCTACAAATAGAGGTGACAGGTGTTGTTACAGTTTTGGCGCTCCAACAGTTAAAACATTATCACCTGTAGTTTGACCCAAATCAGAGCTGGGTCTAAAATTATTTATTCAGATGATTTGGCTTCTGTCTCTGTCAGTACCACAGCTGGATTTCATACTAGCAGGGCTGCCGAGAACTACCACGCTGCCCCCAGGGTTTCCACTAGGATTCTCCTCCAACCATGACCTATTCCCCATCGGTTCCCAGAGTTATCAGAACCCCCATAATGTCACTGTAGGGCACTCCAGGCCCGTAGCCAGGATTTCTTAATTCAGGGGGCCTTTAAACAAGTTGGGGCACTGATAAAATTAAAATAAAATAAACTCACACTCGCAGGCAGGAGCAGGGTGGGTGTAAGTGGAAGTCAGTCACTGACCGAGTAACCTGAGGAGGATCCCCTCCTCCTCTCATTCCCCCGCAACCACATTGGCTGTGTGGAGTGCAGGGAACTAAGTGGCGGGCTCCTGTTCAGTTCCTTATTTCTTTCTTCCTGGCTGACTTCCTGCTTCCATGGTGACTTTGCCTCGGTCACACCCCCACCCACCGCCCTGCAGGGGGGCTTTCTGCTGCAACACCTCTCAGACTTGGAAGTGGCAGCCCACCTGGGGAGACAAGCCAAAGGAGGAGAGGTGGGCGAGCAGACGAGATGGAGATGGCTGCTCTGCTGCCGCTGGTGGCTTGTGTGCGCCCTTGCGTTGGTGCAACCGGGTTGGACTGAGAAGGCAGGAACTGAAGGAAAAACCCAGGAGGGGAAGCTGAGGGAGTGCTGTGTTTCTCTCTCCCTTGGCGGCCAGCTTCCTTGGCAATGAGGACATGCAAGGGAGCGAGGTCTGCAATCTTGCACTGGAGGGAGAAATTTCTGTAGTTGCAGGTTCAGCCACGGGACCCATAGCCCCCTGGCCGCACCTCATCTGCCAGCCCGCTTGCCTAGCTGCCTTGCACCACTTCATGCCGTGGCTTAGGGATGTGCATTTGGTTCATCTGAGCTGAATGCACCCCCAAGAATGGCCCATTTGGGCCCCTTTCGGGCTGCTGTGGGCTGATTCAGATTCTCTGGGGGCTGGAGGGGAGGTGGTTTGAGGAAGAGGCTCCATGTGGGGGGGAGGTGGTTTGAGGAAGAGGCTCCAAACTCACAGGGTAGCTGCTGGAGCCTCTTCCTACGATACCCACCAAGTTTCAAGAACATTGGACCAGGGGTTCCAATTCAGTGGCCCACCAAACAGGTTGCACCCATTGCCTCCATTGTTCTCAATAGCCCCGGTCACACGGCAAAGTTGCCGCGGGAGAGGCACGGATGGTGGGCGGATTATCCGGCCACCATCACACCCCAACATCTGGGAAGTGGAGCGCACCCGTGGCTTACCGCCGACAATGTGTGTTAAAAAACTAGTACCTCCAAGGTACTAGTAAACCTTTGCCACGGGCTGCCTCCAGACGCCCGTGGTGTGATCGCGCCGGCATTCCCCTCCGGTCCCTCATTTTCCCGCCGGTGCTGAGTGAAGGACCCGTGGTGTGCCGCCGGCACATCTGATCACGTAATCGTGGATCAAACTGCGCCAGGGCAATTAGCCACGCCTCCCCCCGCGATATCTGGCCCATGTGAACGGAGCCTATGTTACTTTTTCCCACCATAGAGAACAATGCAGGGAATGGGGGCAACCTGTTTGGGGCCCCGTAGAATTGGAACCCCTGGTCCAGTGTTCTTGAAACTTGGTGTGTATCTTGGGGAGAGGCTCCAGAAGCTACCCTGCAAGTTTGGAGCCTCTCCCTCAAACCACCTCCCCTCCAACCCCCTAGAATATACCCTATGTTTTCACCATTGACTTCAATGGCCCATAGGATATAATGGGGCCGAAATTGACATTTGTCTGGTGGAAAGACTCCCCAGTGGGCTCATACGGCCGAAATTGACACACGGGAGTCTTTCTGCTGGCCGAAATTGATTCTGCCCGATTTGGCCGCCAGCCCAGGATGGAGCCTCTGGGGCTGCTGACAGGTGGGGAAGTTGTGGGGCTTGGTAGGAAGTCGGGGAGGCCGGGCCCCAGAATGCTTCAATGTAGCTACGGGCCTGGGGCATTCCCTGCTTGGCAGAGATCTGCAAACAAACCAAAGTGACCTTCTAAGAAAGCTGAGGATGGAGAGAATCTTCAGGGAGGCAACATCTGCTACATGATAACCCCCTTGAGTCTCAGTGAGAGAAGTGGACTATATATGGAGTAAATAAATAGATATATGCAAGAGAGGCTTGGGGGGAAAATTTAAACCATAAGTAAATGTTCATTGTCCTTTTCAGTGTTAACATGTTTATTCTGTCCTATCTAGTCTAACATCCTGCTCACCCAGTTGCCCTGGAGAGTCAACAAAGAGGAGACAAGAAGCCAAGACCTTCCCCTGATGCTGCCTTCTAGCCCAGGTATCCAGAGGCTTACTGCCTTTGGATATTCCCTTCAGACCTCAGTAAGTGTGGGCCCAAGAGACTCATGGGGGAAGGGATTTTCCTTCCCCCTCACTTTCTCGCGAGGCCCAGGATGATTCCGGGGGTGCGATGCCACCAGACCCAGGGTGGTGGTTCCCATTCTACGCCACTGTGCTGGACCCAGTGCAGCTCCCAGACCCTGCCATTGCCACCATTGGATCCAGTGCAGCTCCTGGCCTTCTCCAACAAACATTGGCGGTAGGTGCATTCTTTGCACTTATTATTTATTTATTTATTACTTTAGGCTTGATATACCGCCCTAACCCCCGAAAGGGTCTCTGGGCGTTTCACATTTTTTTTTGTCATTCTAAGAACTAGTTTCCTATCTTGGGCCACATCTAGAGTTAGGGGTGGGACTGCCTACCGGCACCCTCGGTGGTATATATGCTTCTTCTGCTTCCTTGGCTCGGCTCGGCATCTATTTATCGGCGGCTAGATCGATACAGTCCTTTCTCGGCTTGCTGGCGCGGCGTCCCCTCCAGGCTTCCGACACTTTACCCGGCAACCACAGCAGCACCGCGCAGGCGCATGGCTTCATGCACGCTTTTGTCCGGCTTCGTCCGTCAGGCACCGCCGTGCCTGCGTCATTCATCGTGCGCCCTCAGGACTCTGCCGTCGCTGTCGCTCGATGTTCCTTCCGGCCACCAGGGATCGCTCCGCTCCACTCCGCTCCGCTCTCCAGCGCTTGCCGCCGCCGCCGATGTTACGCCATCGTCCGTCGCCATACTGCCATGCCATCCGCATTACCACCATGCCTCTTCGACAGAGGTGGGTGCCCCCTACCCATCTAAGGGTAGGTACCCATTCGTCTACTTGCATTAGATGTTAATTAGCTTTTGACCCGCTGGGTTGGCGGGAGCTGGGACGAAGGCCGGGCGCTCACTCCGGCCGCGGTGGTATTCGAACAGCCGCAATGGCTGCTCTTAGTTGTTAAAGCAGGCGTTTTCCCGCCTGCGCCACCGCTCCCCTTGTGCAGAGATCTCTTTTTTACTTGGGGGGGATTTAACCCCACCCTCCTGTATTTTTTTTTTTTAAAAAAGGGTTTCAGATTTTTCTGCAAACTCGGGGTAGAAAAAGTTGGTAGAAAAAAATCCGTTTTGGTAAGTGTGGGCTCAATTCACAGATTTGGGTATCCACAGATAGGGGCTACATTTGAGATAGAGCTATATAGATGGACTTGTCCTTTATGTACCTGGCTAATCCCCCTTAAAAGCCATCTACACTAGTGGATATCATTATGTGAACTCCAAAACTGGATTTTTTAATATTTATTTTTCATCAATCACATTTTTTAAATTTAATTTTTAAAGGTTTGTTTAATAGCGTGTTGTCTGTGTGATGTTCCTGAGATGCCAACGAAAACTTAGATTCAAGTCTGGGAGGACCTTAAGGACCAACAAGACCATCTATGTGATGAAGGAAGCTTTGACTCTTGAAAGCTTATTCCCTGGAGATCAGGTACTACTGAACTTGCTTCTTGCTTTATTAAGAACATAAGAACATAAGAGACGCCAATGTTGGATCAGGCCAAAGGCCCATCCAGTCCAACACTCTGTGTCACACAGTGGCCAGAAATACCAGTGCCATCAGGAGGTCCAGCAGTGGGGCCAGGACATTAGAAGCCCTCCCACTGTTGACCCCCCCCCAAGCACCAAGAAGACAGAGCATCACTTGCCCCAGAGCCCCTAGCTATACCTTGTGGCTAATAGCCACTGATGGACCTCTGCTCCATATGCTTATCTAATTCCCTTTTGAAGCCGTCCATGCTTGTAGCACCCACCACTTCCTGTGGCAGTGAATTCCATGTGTTAATCACTCTTTGGGTGAAGAAGTACTTCCTTTTATCCGTTCTAACCCGACCGCTCTGCAGTTTCATGGAGTGCCCACGAGTTCTTGTATTGTGAGAAAGGGAGAAAAGTACCTCTTTCTTTACCTGCTCTTTCCCATGCATAATCTTATAAACCTCGATCATGTCACCCCTCAGTCGTCTTTTCTCCAAGCTAAAGAGCCCTAAGCGCTTTAACCTTTCCTCATAGGGAAAGTGTTCCAACCCTTTTATCATTCGAGTTGCCCTTTTCTGCACTTTTTCCAAAGCTATAATATCCTTTTTAAGGTGTGGTGCCCAGAACTGCACACAGTATTCCAAATGAGGTCTCACCATTGATTTATATAGGGGCATTATTATATTGGCTGATCTGTTTTCAATACCCTTCCTAATAATCCCCAGCATAGCATTGGCCTTCTTTATTGCAGTCACACACTGTCTCGACATTTTCAGTGAGTTATCCACTACAACTCCAAGATCTCTCTCTTGCTCAGTCTCTGCCAGTTCAGACCCCATCAATGTGTATGCAGTATTACTGCAGATCAGGGCTATTTTTGGGCAGGAACGCACAGGAACGGAGTTCCGGCTGGCTCCCAAGTGGGCCACGCCCAGCAGGAACTCATTAGCATAATAGGCCACACCTAACAGCAGAAACTCATTAGGATTGGCTACATTCGGGGTGTGTGGCCTAACATGCAAAGGAGTTCCTGCTACGAGAAAAGGCCCTGGGTTTGGACAACAAACAAGGTAAACAGAATAATAAGCAAAAGGTGGGTGTGGCTGGATGAGCACACTTCTGGTAACATGGGGGTGTGGCCTAGTGTGCTAATGAGCTGTGCTGTCAGGGGTGTGGCCCAATATGCTAATGAGCTCCTGCTGTTGGGTGTGGCCTATTATGCTAATGAGTTCCAGCTGGGATTTTTCTGCAAAAAGAGCCCTGGCACCAGGTGTGGCTGTTTGTATCATTTTCATAGTCTGAGGCAGTCGAGGAGAAAACACAAGGCAGGATTTGTAACGTGAAGTTTAGATTTCTTCCCACCGTACAGCCCCAGCTCTAATTTCTCTTCCATCTTTCCTGCCTCTACTCTGCTCTCCTTCAGTGTAGAAGGCACTACTGCCCAGCAACACACAATGGACTCCCTAACATGACATAACATGGCAATGATGATGCAAGAGACTCTCTGTGTGTAGTGGTTAGGACAACTGGACTAGAACTGGGGAGGCCCACTGTCAGTCCCCACTGTGCCACAGAACTCAGTATGTGAGCCTGAACCATTAAGTCTCTCTTGGCCTAACCTATCCTACAAAGTTGTAGAGAGGATAACACAGAAGAAAGGAGAACCATGTGCCTCATCCTAAAATGCCTGCATAGTGGGGGTCCACTCCACTAGGGACGCCAGTGTCCAGGTGGGGCCTGGGGATCCCCTGGAATTACAGCTCATCCCCAGAGACCAGTTCTATTGTAGAAAATGGATGCTTTGGAGGGTGGACTCTACAGCATTATTCTTCTGAGGTCCCTGTCCTCCCCAGGCTCCATCCCCAAATCTCCAGGAGTTTCCCAACCTGCAACTGGCAACCCTACTCCCCCCCCCATCCTGTTCTGGTGTCCGGGAGGGGGACCTGACACCCCTACACTCCACACCAGTGTTCCCTCTAAACTGTGGAGTCTTGTGAGCAAAAAATCTACTTTGCGAGCTACTGGCATTAAAGTTGTGAGCGAGCGATTTGACTACTGCATCAATTAGTGTGCTCTGGAGCCATCCTTCCTGAGCTAAGACAAAAATGTATGAGCCGGAGGCTAAAAAACCGTGAGCTAGCTCACACTAACTCAGCTTAGAGGTAACTCTGCTTCAGACATCTGAAGAAATGAGCTCTAGTCCATGAAGGCTTATGCTAGAATAAAATGTTGTTAGTCTTTCACAAGATCCATGTTTATTTTTGGAGGAAGACCATGATTTTTTTTTAAAAAAGTGAGTGCTATATCTTGAACATTGGTGATAAACAGGGGTGTCAGCAATTTGGTGACTATCCGATCTAATTTATATTTCTTAAGTTCTTGGGTAGCGAAGCTTCTTCATTTTGTAGTTTACGAAGCCTCTGTGCGACAGCTGTTCTTGCCTTGTACAGGCTTCCATAGAAGAGATCTTCTGGGAATAGACTAGGGTTGCCAAATCAAAACTCCCTACCGGCGGGGGATCGTCTTGCCGGTCCGGGAGCCGCTCTGGGATGTGCGCGGACGTCACCGGAAGTGACGTCACACGCTGGGCGGGGCCACGCCATTTGAGGGGAAAACTCTTTGTTTTCCCCTCACATGGTGTTGCCCCGCCCCCAGCGTGCGACGTCACTTCCGGGTGATGCACACATGGGGGTGGGGTTTCCCCTGGGCCCCGATTCCGCGGGAGCGGGAATCGGGGCTCGAAACCAGGGGGAATTCCGCCCCCGGGGGGATTTGGGAACCCTAGCAGGAAGGGGCCTTTTGAAACAAAAGGCTGCCCTGTGGCTCTTAGCCTGTGGGTCTTGCTTGGAGGCCTTGTAAGAACCTGAGTAGAGGGCTGCTACTGAGTTCTGGGGAGAGAACTGCTGGCAAGGTAGCCATTTGGTCAGTCTCAAAGTTTTCAGGGTACATCACCACAACTGGAAAGTTTTTAAGGCTATGGGGAGAAAAGCTGCACAGAATCTGATAATAAAACAAGAGTAAGCAAAGAGATACATATCTCTTCCTACAGAAAGCATTATATGTATTACACACACTAAATCTACTAAAAATCTAAAATTTGGCAAATGTAAACATCCACGTGAATGCTAACAATCCCAGACTAATCCTATTCATTTCTGCAAACAGATATGTTTGTCTTTCAGACATCGACAAACAAAGATAGAAAGATGCATTTAAGTTACTGTGTCCAGTCTACAGTCACCCATGTATCTATGTTTCTTGTAAGGGCTTAGAGAAATAACGCTAAGCTCTGTGGACTGACTGGCTAGACATGAAGCACAGCATACTGCAGTGTAAATGATGCAGAGAAGAACCAATTCTCTTCTGGTGACAGACTGCTAGCAGCTTTTCTAGCCCATGGCCTGGCTGAAATTCAGTTGTATTTCTAAACCCCTGTTCCACATTGTGCGGATCAAAGTTCTCCTTTCACGATAACCAGCCCCGAGCCTCAAAAATCACATTCGATATAACCTTTTCCTCTTGTGCAGCAGGTCAGACCGGTTGGTTAACTGATCATGTGAAAAGATTATCTGTATTAAAAGGATATATCTCTTGTCTGCAGTGCTGCATTTTCAATTACAAAGTGCACCCATTTTCCTTCCTGTTTTGAAACAATAATGCATCCTTACACAATTAATCCTTCAAAGTGTTGGACTTCACAGGGCAGATCCGACTCTAAGTGTTTTCAGGTGGCTTGGAACAGTCACTGCTTTATTTGATTTATTTATCCAGTCTCCCTCAATATCTGGTAGGGATGCTAAGCCCAACTGATGCTCAAAACATTGCCGTATGAGGATTCTGCACCAGGCTTTAAAACCTTATTACTTTCTGGGCCCAAATTAGAACTGTTTTCTTTTACGCCTCTGACATTGTGAATCTGCCTTTCGCCTGTTAACCGTTGTGCGAACTGTCAATGGCAAGTGTCAAAATAATTCAGGAAATGAAATGCTGTTCCTGCTTCCCTGTCAGGATGCAGATGGGGTTTCTCTGAAATGCAGCTGCAGTCACTGTGGTTCAGTACCTGTTTAGTTACACCATATGACAGTTATGAATAATTCTGCTATGTTAAATCCTCAAGGACTAAACCAGGCAGATGCAGAACATTCAACAGAGTTGTCATGCAAAGTTGCTGACCGGGAATGTCCTGTAATAGGTCAGTATTCCACAGGATAATTTATACCGTGTCAAAAATCACCTTAAAATTACTCTGTAAGTAAGTTTTCATTGTTGCAGGTGGGTAACTGTGTTCATCTGCAGCAGTGCTCTTTTTGTAGAAAAAGCCCAGCAGGAACTCATTAGCATAATAGGCCACACCCAACAGCAGAAACTCATTAGCATATTAGGCCACACCCCTGACAGCTCAACTCATTAGCACATTAGGACGCACCCCCATGTTACCAGAAGTGTGGTTATCCAGCCACACCCACCTTTCGCTTGTTATTCTGTTTACCTTGTTTATTGTCAAAACCCAGGACTTTTTTTGGAGGAGGAACTCCTTTGCATGTTAGGCCACACACCCCCAATGTAGCCAATCCTAATGAGTTCCTGCTGTTGGGTGTGGCCTGTTATGCTAATGAGTTCCTGCTGGGCGTGGCCAACTTGGGAGCCAGCCAGAACTCCATTCCTGTGCGTTCCTGCCCCCCAAAAGGTGTGGCCTATTATGCTAATGAGTTCCTGCTGGGCGTGGCCCAC
Organism: Gekko japonicus; assembly: GCF_001447785.1. Taxonomy (NCBI): domain Eukaryota; kingdom Metazoa; phylum Chordata; class Lepidosauria; order Squamata; family Gekkonidae; genus Gekko; species Gekko japonicus. The sequence continues at coordinate 479,697 of NW_015167557.1, forward strand.
TTGGGAGCCAGCCGGAACTCCGTTCCTGTGTGTTCCTGCCCAAAAATAGCCCTGCCTGGTGCTACATCCAGTCTTGATACACGTGGCTGCCATTTTGTGTGAATAGAGCACACACATATTTTCCAGCTTTGGGTATGCATAGGTATGGCAGCCTCCAGGTGGAACATGGGGATCCCATGGAATTTCAGCTCATCTCCAGGCTACAGAGATAATTCTCCTCCAGAAAATGGAAGCTTTGGAGGGTGGACTCTATGGAATTGTACCCCACTGAGTGAGGTTGCTGTCCTCCCCAGGTTCTACCCCCAAATGTCCAGGAGTTTCCCAACCTGGAGATGGCAGCCCTACCCACCCCTGCTGGTGGCCAATAGGGATCTGGCAACCCTAGGTATGCATGATTAGAAACTCTGGTTACATGAGGATATTGACTCTTTAATGGGAAAGATGCAAATTGTCGTATTTACACAAAATGGCAACTGCACTTAATAGGAGTACTAAGGTAGCACACTCTCCCATTACATGAGGTTGGAGCGCCAAAACTGGAATTACTTGAAGGGCTCAGCTAATGTCAATAATGGACCAAGTTTCATGTGCTCATTCACTTTCCCCACTTCGGTTCTATGCAACTGTATCAGAAGTTCTTTTTGTTGCATTTGTGGGACCCTTTAATTTGCTCTGAAAGGAAATGACAGTGAGTTGGATCCTACCCTTTGCACAAGGAAGGAAAGCACTCACAGATATGGATGATTTCTGCCTTCCACCTTCCCTGGCGCAGTCCCTTTTGGTCCCCCCAAAAGCTGCCGCTGAGGTTTAGGTGAGCCTGATGGACAAAATGCCTCGGGGCATGGGGTGTGTGTGCAGTAAGTAGGGTGAATCGAGTGAAATTGCCCCCAGCTCCGTCTTCCATTATTGGAGCTCTGTGGGCAGAGGAGGGAGTCGAGCGAGGTGAGTTTGCCCAGTCCTCCCTCCTCACTGCAGCCTCCTATGGCTTTTTGTCGGCAAGGCTCACTGGACACCCAGCAGCAGCCTTTTGGGGAGTCAAAGGGGGATGCCGAAAGAGAGGGAAGAAGGCTGCAGGCTCCAATCCAGAGACAGGAAGTATGCAAAGCAGAGAAGTCGAGCTGCCTACCTACAATACAACTAAGCTGCTACCAAGGAAGTCAGTGGTATACGGGCACCCATATAGTTCCCCATCCTGCTCTTGGGGTGCAAGAAGTACTGTGATTCTTCACAGATAAATCATGCCCTTTCTGCTTTCCCTTCTGTGACATCTGCCAAGTATTAATAAATCCAACACATTAGATGCAGAAGCTGAATAGGCTTCTGTAGTATCCTGGTAAAATATTACCTAGTATAATTGATGAACTGGCTGACATTCCCCTTTCCAGCATCGGTTAAGTTAAAAAAATTTTTTTTTGGTAAGGCCCAAATGGAGACACGCCTCCTACAGTGCAATCCTAAACATAGTCAGGTCCATCAAAGTCAATGAGTGTAGAAGGGTGTACCTCTGCTTTGGACTGCACTTCTAATCGGTCTCCTCTAGCTGCTGTGTGTTATCTTTGTTTTACTACTTAGAAACAGACCTGTGTTGAACTGATATGATTACCAGTCAGTGGGCATCACAAGGTTCAGCTCTTTCTGTACAAAGAAGAGCTTCAGGCCTTTGCTTCCTCTTTGTTATAAGGGAACACAGGATAAGATACGCCAAATTTTGCCAACTTTACTCTGTTCTCTGACTAGTAGTTATTTTATAAAACTAAATCTTGCTAGCCGATTTTTCTAAAGCATAGTTCATACACTTACAGTCAATCTTATGTAGAGTTAACTCCAGTCAAGTCCAGTGAAAGGAAAACCCTTTGACTAGTATAATTCTGTGTAGGACTATGCTGTTAGTGAGCTAGTGATCATCTTTGTATGACAGAGGAATGGGTATAATCTCTCTGGTTCACTCCACACATAGTGCAAGGAGGAGGAGGAGAAGAAAAAGAAAAGATTTCTATATCTCACTTTTCTCTACCTTAATGAGTCTTAAAGTGGCTTACAATTACATTCCCTTTCCCTCCCCAGAACAGGCACCTTGGGAGGTAGATGGGGCTGAGAGAGTTATGAGAGAACTGGGACTGGCCCAAGGTCATCCAACAGACTTCATGAGGAGTGGGGAAGGGGAATAAAACCCAGTACTCCAGATTAGAGTCTGCTGCTCTTAACCACTACACCATGCTGGATATCAGAGGTGGACACTGTACAAAGGCACCCAATCTGAGCCTTGTCTTTGCCTTGCCCTCAAAAAGTATTCACACTGGCAATTGAGTGTCCACACAGGAGTTTTGTGTGGACTTTCCTCTGTCAGCTGCCATTTCCTGCCCCCTCACTGTGCCACCAGAGGGATTTGGAGGGGTTTTTAGAATAATTTTGTTCTTAAGGCTAGAGACTCAGGTGCTTTAAAAAAAAAATTAAACAAAAAACCAAAATAAAAATTGGAATTCTGAAGAATTTCTAGATCAGGGGTGTCAAACATGTGGCCCAGGGGCTGGATCAGGCCTCCGGACAGCTTCTTTCAGGCCCGCAGTGGAACTGGCTGTCTTCTACTTCTTCCAGTTCTGCTGCTGCTGCATCATCATAGGTTTGAAGCTTACAGATACACACCTGAACAGCATGCACAAGATTGCAACAGCACAGACATTTTGATGCAGTAATTCAGAGCAAGAGGTGTCAGTTATCAGAGTCTGTTAAATAAAATATTGCAAGAGTGCTAATGTTTTAAGCGTGTTTTTATTTTAAATTTTTAAAAAACCCTTTGTGTTTGTGCTTTATGAAGTTTATATCTCTGCTACCTGGCATTACATTTTATGACATACATGGTCCGGCCCAACAAGGTCTCATTTATGTCAAATCTGGCCCTCATAACAAATGAGTTCGACACCCAAGTACTAGATTGTGGCAACACATCAGTATAATGTTCTTGTTCTATAGTATAATAGTAGTTCTTGATTTTAAAGACAGTCCTCAAAAAGCTGTGGGGTGCTACAGTGGGGAAAATGGCCGCCATGAGGGAGCTGACAGAAGGAAAAAGGTGCTGTTGGGAATAGGGCCTTTAAAAGTGTACATGTTCCCATCTAGAATGTGCTTGGGTCTGTGTTCTTTCCAGAAAGACAATACCAAACCAGGTTTGAGAAAGCCTGGATAACGGATGATCAGAGGATGATGTCATCTGGATGTTCCCCCCCCCCCCGAAATCCAGCTGCAGTTTGGAAGCTAAAACAGAGGAAAACCTCTGTGTGGATTCTGCCCCAGACTATGGATTTGACATAACGCAATCCTCAGAATTGATTTCTCTGACATTAGAGCCTCCGACCTTAACTATGTTTTCCTAACGGTCTTCCCAGGGGTCATTTCGTAGAAAAAGAACTAGGGGAACTCATTAGCATAACTCATTAGCATATGCCACACCCCCTGACATCAGGGGCCCGGCGGTGGACCTGCAAGGCCAGTGGGAGTGCGAGGAAGCCCCGCCAAGGCCCTCCCTGGCCCCAGGCAGGCAGGGGTGGGGAGAGGCGGGGGGGGAGGAACTTACCCTCCCCCTTCTCCTGCCTCCTCCTGGCTGAATGAGGGCCGGAAGCGGGGCGGCTGGAAGCAGGGGGCGGGGCTTCGTCATGTGCCCCGCCCCCTGCACCTCACCCGGGGGAACTGCGTTCCCCCACGTTCCCCCCCCGAAATGACCTCTGGGTCTTCCCATGCCACCCCTACACTTTCAGGATGTGATTCCAGCTACCTAATGAGGCAGGCCACCTTAGAGGTTGAACCCAAGAGCAGAACAGTACCACGTCTCACTCTGGAATCTTCCTTATATTCTGAATGTTACCCTTTGGGATAGGCAGAGAGACCAGGGTGCTGCCCTTTTTTCAGGACTACTGCGGAGAACCACCATGGGCCCTCTGACAAAAATTCCATCTGTTCTCCAACATTACCATGATCCAAACCAAATATCATAACAAAACAAATCACTTTGCTTCCTGGTACCATGACTAGAATAATATAATCACCTGAAGCTCCGGGGCAAAATGTGGCCGTGCTGCAGCTTGTGTGAAATTGACACGTACCATCGGGACAAAAGGAAAGAGCGAGCGCGGAGCAGCGCTTGTGGGAAATCAGCCAAAGAAACAGTAGAGGGACAAGGGACAGTATTATTAAATTTACTTAATTTATAATTTACACTGTGCAGATTGTAATAGGATACGTTGCAAAAAAAAGGGGGGGGAGCAAGCAGAATCAGGATGACTTCCCAGCCAAGAGACCTAGCCAGAATACTAAAGCACGCTATCAATTAAATACAGATGAGACACAAATTACCTGAGAATAAAGCATCCTAAATGAAGTGAGACATTAGTATCTCTCAAAAAGTGCTCAACTGAAAACAAAACAAAACAATACACTTAAAAATATTTTGCTCACCCCAAACAAAAAAGTAAGCTCACACCCTAAGGACGCTTAACAAGGAAGGAAAATGGGAGATGTGACATGTCACTTGTGTCCTCCATAGAGAGGAGTCCCTGAGATTTTCCATGTCCCTGCAGTGGCCATTTCCTCACCCAGCCACAGAAGGTTTCTAATTTTTTTAAAAAATGGCACTAGAATATCATCATAGTCAGGGGTCATTTCGTAGAAAAAGAGCTAGGGGAACTCATTAGCATAACTCATTAGCATATGCCACACACCCTGACATCACCAGAAGTGTGTCATAAGGCCACACACACCACCCCCAACGGTCCCGGCCGCTGCCACCGGCCTTGCAGCTCCACTGCCAAGCCCTATGAGGGGCCCGGCGGTGGACCTGCGAGGCCGGCGGGAGTGCAAGGAAGCCCCGCAAAGGCCCTCCCTGGCCCCAGGCAGGCAGGGGTGGGGAGAGGCAGGGAGGAAGCAACTTACCCTCCCTCTTCTCCTGCCTCCTCCTGGCTGAATGAGGGCCGGAAGCGGGGCGGCCGGAAGCAGGGGGCGGGGCTTTGTGATGTGCCCCGCCCCCGTACCTCACCTGGGGGAACCGCGATCCCCCGCGATCCCCCCCCGAAATGACCTCTGTGCATCTGGAGGCACAGGTGACATAGGAGTCACAAGCAGGTAGTGGGAAAGTATGAGTGTAGGCTTTAAGGGAGATGGGTGAGTAGGGAGTCAGCAGCAGTGGGCCCTGCCAGAACCCCTGGACCCGGTGTAGGAATAACGTTCGGACACAGCAGGTAAGGCCCTAGCTTAAGAAAGAGGGATCTTGTAGGGTGGAATTTCACATTAGTTCAGATCAATAAGCCAATTCCTTAAGTGTGCAGTAAGGTTTTTGTGTTGTTGTGTGTTTTTTTTTGTAGACTGCATAGTTTCAAGCCACAAAGCTATCAGAAAGAGTAAGCCGAAATGCCACCATCACTAAAAAGTATGCTACACTATTCGATGGACTGTCATAGCTTGTTCTACTATTTTTTTGTACAGAGAAGTGACTACTGTTATTTCAGAAGCAATTTATCAGCTTTTGTTTTGTTTGTCTGTTTTTTTAAACCAAAGACAAATGGTAGTGGTACCAGTTTTGCTTCGGTGATAATGGAATTCTCCTTTTGGAAAGAGAGAGGATTGATCCTCTGTTTCTCAGTAACTTTTTTTTTGTTCTGGTAGTTCTGAGGTTCTTCAGTATTTAAATTGCTATCCTGCTTGGCATACACACAGCCTTTGGGAAGATTATTTGCAGAACCAGGTTTCATTATTGCATTTTACATTTTTTTCTAATTGAATGATAAATTAATTAAGTGTACTTTCTGCAGAGGTTAGACTCATAACCTCAGCGAATCCCTTAGTCTTCTACTATAGATGTTAATAATGCACAATGAATGAAACATTGTTTATTCATTGCCTAATATTCCAGAATAGTCATGGGTCTTCCTGGCTGACATTTCACGTCTCTCTGTTTTTATCCATGTAGATCACAAGGGCAAACATTTCCTCTTGTGATTCTCTAGCTGCAGCTTGCTACTGAGCTGTTCTAAGTCAACATGATGGGATTCCATTGATGTTCATGAATGGGACCTCCGTTTCATTGTGCCTCTTGTTACAAAGTCCATTGGAAACTATCCCGAGAGTTTTATTGTAATGATAGAATCATAGGCTGAAGTTCTGGTAATATGTATGATAATGTGCTTTTTCATTGCCTGTTGTTATGGTATCTGACAGACCAGCAAATGGAGAGAACAAATATCTTACTGATCTAGGGACATATATGGCTATCAAGAACTGGTGAGCAGGGTCTGAGCATACCAGTTCTTGCGCAGTCAAGATAGCCGTATCTTCCTCCAGTTACCTTCAATGTTGATTTTAGACAGGGTTGCTGAGAGCCACTACAGGCCTCCAGAAGAAGATTTCTCTGGTCTCGCCTCACACCTATTGCAAACATTGTATACAAGGAATTCACATGCCTCATGGGTCCCCCCAAAGATAATAGGACTCCTGGAATTTAGTTACTTTATTTCCCTCCTTCTTGGCAGCCCTCATGTTAGGTGAAGGAAATGGGGAAACTTCTATAAATAAAGACGAGTAGGTCCCCATATTGCATTCCAAAGTACTGGTGGTCATTCAGTCCTCCTTCATTTGGTTGGTCTGGGATTTCTGAAACTGATTCTTGAACTGGAACGGATCCAGTTTGGTACAACTTTCAGTTCCTTCAGCTGAGTCAGAAACTTCCCCACTCTGAGATTCTTTCTGTGTGGTGCTTTGTCAATGTGCACACATGTTCCTACGCATTTGGAAAACCTAACGCAAGATGAGTATAGATACAATTGTATGTATGATCATATCAAGCGAAAATAATTCTAATTATGTGCTTAGAATGCTGGTCAAAGACTGGTTGAAATCCCCAGTGTGCCATGAAACCTAGCCAGTCGCTCACAGCCGAACAAAGGTCCGATTGCCACATGATGGAGTTCGTAGTCTTGAGATCCTGGACCCAACCCATGAACTCCGTCACCATCATACATGATGTGTATTCTTCTCTATCCCCCACCCTCACGCTGCTCCTGCTCCTCTTATAAGCCAGTGTTCATGCAGAATGAGCTTCAACCTTCCCACAAGAACTCTTCTTCTGTTTTCTGTTAACCTAATGCAAGTAAAGAGCTGTGGTGGCTCAAGTGGTTAAGACGCTGAACTGCAGGCTGTGGAAGGTCGGTAGGTCCGAGAACCGAGCGTGCCGCATGACGGAGTGAGCTCCCGTCTCTAGTTCCAGCTCCTGCCAACCTAGCAGTTCGAAAGCAAGAAATTGCAAGTAGATAAATAGGTACCCCTTCAGTGGGAAGGTAACAGCGTTCCGTGCGCCTTGGTGTTTAGTCATGCCGGCCATATGACCACGGAAACGTCTTCAGACAGCGCTGGCTCTTCGGCTTTGAAACGGAGATGAGCACTGCAACCCTAGAGTTGGATTCGACTGGCTTTCTAGCAAGGGAACATTTACCTTTACCTTTTAATGCAAGTAAAAGGTTACATGAGAACCTAAGACAGGGCCAGTTCAAGGCTGGCCAGCCTATTAAGAACATAAGAACATAAGAGACGCCAATGTTGGATCAGGCCAAAGGCCCATCTGGTCCAACACTCTGTCACACAGTGGCCAAAAATACCAGGTGCCATCAGGAGGTCCACCAGTGGGGCCAAGACATTAGAAGCCCTCCCACTGTTGACCCCCCCCCAAGCACCAAGAAGACAGAGCATCACTTGCTCCAGAGCCCCTATCTATACCTTGTGGCTAATAGCCACTGATGGACCTCTGCTCCATATGCCTATCTAATTCCCTTTTGAAGCCGTCCATGCTTGTAGCCGCCACCACCTCCTGTTGCAGTGAATTCCATGTGTGAATCAAATTCCTCTGGAGGGAGTATCCTCGCTTCCCCTCTGCTTCAACTGGCACGTTTGACCGCAACCTTAACGTCATGCCATCAGCAGTTCTATATGGCTGAAAAGTATTGGGTTCGATGCATGGCGGACTCAGACAACGACATGCGTTCAGACACGTTTATTGTACTTCACAACAAGACAAACAAAACGGCCCTGCAAGGGCAACTATATACACTTCACCCGGCACACCTATGTCCCCATAGGAGGGTTTGAATTTCCTGCCAAGGGTGCTATTGGTGGACTCGAGGTGGACTAGGATCCTAGGTCCCCTTTGTGTTTGGGGACCAGGCTCCTGCTTTAGCCGCGGACCCCTGGTGGCAGTCCGCATACATAACAATGCCAGGGCTCTTTTTGTAGAAAAAGCCCAGCAGGAACTCATTAGCATAATAGGCCACACCCAACAGCAGGAACTCATTAGCATATTGGGCCACACCCCTGAGAGCACAGCTCATTAGCACATTAGACTGCACCCACATGTTACCAGAAGTGTGGTCATCCAGCCACACCCACCTTTTGCTTCTTATTCTGTTTACCTTGTTTGTTGTCAAAACCCAGGGCCTTTTTTTGTAGCAGGAACTCATTTGCATGTTAGGCCACACACCCCTAATGTAGCCAATCCTAATGCGTTTCTGCTGTTGGGTGTGGCCTATTATGCTAATGAGTTCCTGCTGGGCGTGGCCAACTTGGGAGCCAGCCGGAACTCCGTTCCTGTGCGTTCCTGCCCCAAAATAGCCCTGACAATGGCAGATTTCAAAAGGTAGCCTACTCTGCTAGACTTTGCCTGTGTACGTTAAAATGTATTGAAACAATCTCACCTACTCTCTTTTACTGCCCTTTTCATGCAAACGTTTGTTTTAAGTATATCGACCCTATTCTTGAAAATAAGATGGGATTGTCTGATCACATGATAGTCCAATATATTTTGCATGATGTTTTTCCTTGCATAACTGAGAAGGCTGCTTCATTTCTTCAGTGTGCCATAAAGATCCGTCAAGAGAAGACACAGCGACGATTCGATGTTATATTTATATTTTAACTGCATAAGTCTCTCTTTTTATTCCTCTTATTTCGACAGTGCTGTAATCTGCCCTAGTTTATTCTGCATGCCATTGAAAGTTTGATTTTAATTTTTTTTACTGGATAAATTGGGCCTGCCTTGTCCCACCTTCAGTCCTCCCCCCCCCCCGGTTCTATTTTTCTGGCAGCAGGTTTCACCACTTTGAATTTTATACACCAGGCTACGTGAAAAGCACTCCTGCTCTGACACTGTTACATACCTACGTTTTAGAGGCCAAAATTAACATCCTAAACATCTCAGAGGCCAGCTGCCTATGCAGGAGCCCCAGAGCACTGGAGAGCGGCAGGCCTAGATGTTGAGACTGATTCGTTTTGCTGCAGTGCTCGAGCGGCTCTTCTGCAAATGGCATTAATCTTGTAAAACGGCTTGTGCAGTATGCATTGCAGACTGTTTCTCTGTCTGGCAGATGCAGCCGCCGTACCTCTTTATTTCTTTAGTGGTGGGAGTGATTCCCCTGCTTTGTGGAAATCACTGGGGCTACACTGCGTGCCAGACGCCACTAATGTGAAATCCCTCTCTCTGAGTCATAGCCTCATAACATTACCAAGGTTGCAACAGCTACTGCAGAAATAGATCTGTGGAATATTTTGAAACCTGATATTGGACACTGGTGCTGCACTGTATCTGATTCTAATTCATTAATTAAAAAAAAAAAATCAACGCTGAACGAAAGCTAAACCTTCACTGGAGAGCAGAGGGACCGTGAGAAGCTTGCCAAGAAATCCAGGAAAAGCAAATGTAAACTCCAATACGCTGTATATTTTGAGCAAAGTCACTAACACTGCAATCCTTCAAACACTTGCCAAGGACTCAAGGCAATTCTGCACTGGCTTTTCCCTCTGCTGTTTTACCAGACCCAAGTTGGAACAGAAATTCCCTTCTGCATCGCATGCCGCTTTCACTTCCTTTAATCATCGGATTTTATGGTACCCTCTACGCTGCATGCCACTTTCACTTTCTTTGATCATCGGGTTTTATGGCACCTTCTGCATAGATTTATGGCCATTCAGGGGTGACATCTCAGTCAGTACGACATTTGAATGTGAGCTGCACCTTTGGTAAAACAATGGAATGAAAAGCCAATGCAGAATCGCCCTAAGCCCCATTGAATAGATCCAAGTAAGATTCTGAGCAGATCTACTTTGAATTGCTTTCTAAAGCAGAGTTACGAAGCCTTTTTGTTTGCAGCTTGGAATCACTGATATGAATGCTTCTGAGCAACCATATTAGGATCCAGACCCATAATCTGACTGCATAACGATTAGCTAGAATATAATTGGCGTTCGTGCTCACGATATTGGAATAAGATCTGGGAGACCCGGGTTTGAATCCTATTGCTCTGCCGTGGAAGCTTCCTGGGTCACCTTCAGTGTTCCCTCTAAGCTGAGTTAGTGTGAGCTAGCTCACAGTTCTTTAGCCTCCGGCTCACACATCTTTGTCTTAGCTCGGGAAGGAGGGCTCCAGAGCAAGCTAATTGATGCAGTAGCCAAATCGCTCGCTCACAACTTTAATGCCAGTGGCTCACAAAGTGGGATTTTTGCTCACAGGACTCCACAGCTTAATTGGTCACCTTGGTTCAGTCATGCGCTCTGAGCCTAACCTGCTTCGCAGCACTGTTGTGAAGATGAAATGGAAGGATGGGGTATGAAGCTGTAGAACCGAGCCCCAAGTCCCTGGAAAGCCACTGCCAGCCAGAGTAGACAATGCTGACCCTGGCAGACCAATGGTCCGACACAGTATATAGCAGCTTCATGAGTTCATATGCAGTGTATGGGTATTATAATTACTACTAATAATTTAATTAATTAAAATTATAGACCACCCTTCCCCGAAGGGCTCAGCGTGGTGCACAACAGATCAAAATACAAATAAATTAATCTCCATTTACAATAAAATCGGCAGCACTAATCGATGGCGTAAAATTGTGCTTCATTCCCTCCCTCCCTCGGGTGGATGAGGGACCAGTCATGTGTTCATATGCAGTATATAAATGCGAACACATGAAGCTGCCTTATACTGAGTCAGTCCATTGGTCTGCCAAGGTCAGCACTGTCTACTCTGACTGGGAGTGGCTTTCCGGTGGGGGTCGGGGTGCCCTGGATTTCGGGCGCTCCTCTCCACAACCCAATTACACCCCCCCCCAACAGGCAACAAGATGGAAAGAAATGCAACATGCCTGCATGACCCGGAAGTGACATGGGCACCTTGGTGATGTGGGGGGGCGCTCTGGTTTTGGGGCAAAAACTCTATGGTAGAAGCTTATTCTAATAAACATTGCACTTATTTTCAGCGTTCCTCCCTGCTCCTGGTAAGTCCACCTTCATCCCTCGCCAGCAGGTCCGAGGGACCTGGCAACCCTGCTCCAGGTTCTTGGGTCAAGGTTCTGGGGTCCTTTTAACCGCAGGTGCTGAGGATTGAACCTGAGAACTTCTGCATACTGAGCAGATGCCACTAAGCCATGCCCCCTATTTAAATAATTAATTACAATGGGAAACGGCAGTACTACTAGAGATAGTTGTGATGCCCTACCAACTAAGCCATGGCCTCTATTTAAATAGATACATTAATTAAAATGGGGAATAGTAATACTACTAGAGATAGTTGTGATACTTGGAAAATATCTGCTATTTTAGAATATATATATATATATATATTATATGGTTGGATTCCTAGAGGATTTACGACATATGAATCATGCAACTGTGATTAAGAAGCATTCACAATTTTTTATCTAAAGATGTTATACAAAACATTAATTCTTGAAGTGATTATTACAGGAGATAATACAATAGAAACAGAAGCGAAAAGGTGGGACGGTGGTCTCCGGATTGGTGCTGCCGTTTCGACAATATGTCTTCTTCTGACCAAAAATTGTGCCAATCAGTGCTAAGTATGGAGTTCCTCAAGCAACAAAAAGCTGCATACTCATGAGTTTTCTAACTCTTATAGCTCGAGAAGCAACATCTCTAATTCTAGAAAAAAGTTCTCCCAAAAGGGCTGAAGTCAAAGCTCAAGCTTCTGTTGTATTATCTCCTGTAATAATCACTTCAAGAATTAATGTTTTGTATAACATCATTAGATAAAACATTGTGAACGCTTCTTTATCACAGTTGCATGATTCATATATTGTAAATTCTCTGGACTGTGACCAACTCTTTGTTTGTGGATTCCTAGAGGAATCAGGTTGGTATGTGCTTAGGGCCATATGTAACTTGCTGGGTCACAGGTTGGAAGGGCCTGATTTAATGGACCTGCATGCTTCTTTTCCTGTATGTGAAAGTAGAAAGACCAGAGCAGCAGTTGTGGGTTTTATTTTCCCATGCCTAAAGCACATTTATGCTACAGATGATCTAAAATGTATTTTTAAATTTAATCTCTCATTGCCATTACAAAATGCTTTATTTTTATTAGCATTTTGTTGAATGCAACCGACGGTGGGGCTTTTCATCCACGTTCGCTTCTCTTTTCTTTCTAATACACGAGAGAGAAGTCTCAATTTCTGTAAATGTGAAGAGCTTAATTAAAATTGACAGATGTAAGAAGGATTATGTGCTACGCCTTATATTTGCTATAGGGCTACCAGCAGTGTCACAGAGACGACAATCTATTTGTCCTCATGTATGACTTGAAGAGCATCTCACAGCTTATTTATAATCCAAAGGGCACCGTGATCTGGAACGAAATGGAACACTAGAACACACACACACACACACACAGTGAAGAGTGGAATTTAATGGAGGATCATGATTTGCATTTTAGCAAAAAGGAATAATCAAAGAGCGTATCATCTCCATGGAGTGCAGATCAGAGAAAAAGAGCTTGAATAAAGCTTTTTGATGGGATCAAGAGCTCTGGTGGGGGAGGGAAGGAGGGATCTCTGTTTTCAAGAAAATAAAATACCTTCCAGTGGCAGACTCCACCGATTTTTTAAGAATTTCCTTGACACCATTTCATCTCCAACACGTGAAATGTGTATCCAGTAATTTTTAACTTCACTGGTATTTATTTATGTAACTGTTTAAGAAGTGAGAAACTGCAGTTCTGTAAACAAATGAAACCAAATACAGTATACAGTATTAATATACTCTCCCTTTCGCACTTGGACTCTAGGTGGATTATACAGAGTGGGTCGATACAAACAACAGCATGGGGCATTCAATAAACAGTATCATAGGATCTGGGTTGTAGAACCAATCAGGCATCTAAAAATGGAACGGAAGCATACCCTGTTTTCCCGAACGCAAGACCTACCCCCAAAATAAGCCCTAGCAGGATTTCTATGCATTTGTGGTATAAGCCCTAGTATGTCTTCTTGAGAAAAAATAAATATAAGACAGTGTCTTATTTTCGGGGAAACACGGTATTAACTAATGCAAAAATTACGTAGCGGCAGGGTTCATTTCCTGCAGGAGTGCACAGGAGTGGAGCTCCGGCAGTAAAGAGCCCAGGGGGCGGGCACAGGCAACAAGTCCCACCCCCTGCTCCCAGCATCCCTCAGTCAGAGCAAGAAGCAGCCAGGTCAGCTGCAGAGTCCCCCCGGCCCCAGCCCAAAACAGTCCAGTGGCACCTTTAAGACCAAGTTTTATTCAGGTACAAGCTCTCCCTCCTCTGCGAGGACAGGTCTGCATGTTCCCCCTCCCCCAATAGCTAGCGGTGGGTGCTGCCTTCTGACACACTTCCGGTGATGTCAGGGGGTGTGGCATATGCAAATGAGTTATGCTAATGAGTTCCTGCACCTTTTTGTCTACGAAATGACCCATGCATAGCGGGAGTCTAGTTTCAGCAAGGTAGGCACAGTAGTATAGACCACAGTCCCTATGGGACCATCTCCTGCGTTATGTCCCCAGGAGAGCTTTGCGCTCCTTGGACAGCAGTCTACTGGTGATCCCTGACCCTAAAGACATCCGGCTGTCCTCGACCAGGACCAGGGCCTTTTTGGTCCTGGCCCAACCTGGTGGAACTCTCTGCCGAATTCCATAAGGGCCCTGCGGGATCTGATGCAATTCTGCCGGGCCTGCAAGGCAGAGATGTTCCTCCAGGCTTTTCTAATTTTATCTTGTTTTGTTTCGGGTTGTACATCGCCCAGAGCCCTGCAGTGGCAGGGGTAGGGTGATTCATTATTATTATTATTATTATTATTATTATTGTTGTTGTTGTTGTTGTTGTTGTTGTTGTTGTTGTTCCAGGTAATTTTGTGATTCATTTAGTACAGTGAAGCTCTGTTGCCTGCACAGAAAAGTCCTCTTGAATCATTCAGTTTTGCAGAGTTCATGGAAAGCCAGGAGAGAGGGAGCCCTTGCAAGCTCTGCTTGTCGAGGTGCAATCAGCTTGCAAAAATTGTACCCAAGCTTCTGGACATACAACTGGGACCATTTCTTTTTTGAAACTGCTGCATACTGAACTACAGTTCTTAAAGGCAGGATCAAGACACATCTCTGCAACTCCGCAATCTATTGTCCAGTATGTTCATGCATCAGTAATAAATATAGAGGTTCCTCTTACATATTGCATGAAAAAGGCCCAGAAACCAAAAGAGATCCACATCCTTTCATGCCCTGGGATGTACGTACTTTTGACACTAATTATTATCTATGCCAGCCAAGTGCCCTGCTTCATGTGGCATCAGGGAGCGAGATAGGACCATCCTTCACAAGTAATAGCCCTTGGTCATGGGTTAGCCTCCTAAAAGTGCATCACAGCCATCTCTGATTATGTTTAAACCTAACAGGATGAATAGAGTTCTTATTGTTCTGCCTGTGATTGGAGTGATAACTAAGCCACTGGATACTAACTTCAAAGAAATAGCCTTGCTCTATATATCCTGCTACTTGTAAACCTTTGTCCTTCAGACGTGTCACCTTGCTAGTATATTTCTCTAATGGCCAAACCTCCCAAAATAAGGAAAAGTCAACCTCAACAGGGGCTGATAAATGTCTCTGTGCCATATCTGATCAACTGCCAGCATCTGAACTGGCGGAGACCAGCCAGGAAGTGGATCTTGGGGTCATGGTGGATAGCTCACAGAAAATGTCACCTCAGTGTGGATACATCTCTTCTGTGACATGTCTTGCAATACAAGACAATTCGATGTACTCTGCTGACATCCTAAATGTCACATCATTTTCCCAGCAACATTTGTGTCTTTGTAATGTAGTATGAATGGGAATATAAAGATTTTTATATATAGGTTTTTTTCTTCTCGATTGTCCATATTCATATTTCTCTGGTTTTTATAGATGTATTCTTTAAGTAATATTTTATTAGGATGTTAGAAAGGCCTGTTATATAGAAGGCTTTCCTCTTGTAGGTCTGATATTGTTAGCAGACAACATAATAGGTACAAAGTTCATGATTCTGTAGTTCTTATGGCAAACGTTTCAATGTCTGGGTCAGATAAGATTTTTGTCTCGTATCAGTAATGAATACTTTTGTTTGGGTTATGAAGAATCCTTGCCCATTATCATTTAGATTAGGTTAAGTAAACACTTAGGTTTTACTTAGATTGACGTAGATATATGTTTCTTTATATCTGGCCAATCAGAGGATTATTACTCAAATTACCACTGTCTTTTATAACCAATTATGCTGTTTGGATATTGTTTTCTTGATGATGTCAGTCCATGTATAAAATATAGTGTATTTCCTGAATATGTTCAGAATAGGTTCAAGAAGAAGAAGATGAAGAAGAAAAAGAAGAAAGTTGTCAATTCTTGATGAGTTATTTGGTCTAATTGTTTTCCTATTAATTGAAGCATATTTCCTGAATATGCTGAGAAGAAAGTAGTCATTTTTGGATGGACTATTTGGTCCATCCAAAGTATGCTGCCCCTCATATTGCTATCTCACACCAAATGTTCTGGTTTAAGCTATTAACTAGAGTTTTCTCAAGCATATCTTGCCACAGCTTCTGTCTGTGGCAGTTGGAGGAGGAGGAGATTGGATTTATACCCAACCCTTTGCTACCCAAAGGTGTCTCAGAGCGACTTACAAACTCCTTTTCCTTCCCCTCCCCACAAAAGACACCCTGTGAGGTAGGTGGGGCTGAGAGAGCTCTGACAGAAACTGCTATTTGGTCTAATTGTTTTCCTATTAATTGAGGCATGTTTCCTGATTATGCTGAGAAGAAAGCTATCAGTTTTGATGGGTCCTTTGGCCTAACTGTTTTCCATATTTCATTACAATAAAATACAAGAACTTCCTTCCCATTTGACTTCATTTTTGACATGGAATCTAATATGTACAACAAACTGTGCCAGAACTATGGCTTGCCCAAGGAGGAGTGGGGAATCAAACCCGGTTCTCCCAGATTAGAGTCCGCGCTCTTAACCACTACACCAAACTGGCTCTCTAGTTGGATTGTTTATGAGTCAGCCAGTGTTTGTGACCACATCACTTCTGGTAGCTGCAAGGAAATGGCCCATGACCCCCATAGAGACAACTGAGCAAATACTATAGAATCTGTGGAGTAGTGTATTGGGAGAGGATCTGACTTATCTGGGCATGGATTCTTGCTGGGTTGTTTTTAATAGACTTCTAAAAGTTCCTGGGAATGAAGCTGATGAGTTATTTCACACTAGACCAACGAGGGTACGACACACAAAGAACCCCCATTTTATCTAGGTAAGGTTTTCCTTTCTTCCTTTTTCTTCATATAGACGCTCTGTGGATGAGAGAGGCTCGGCACAAATTACATGTGCCTTGGCTGAGAGAGATTAGATGATTCATTTAATCAAGGCGGAGGCATCCTTCCCATGAGGCATGGTGAGAGCCAGGTCAGACAGCAGACTGCGAACAGGAATCATGAAGGGCAGCTGAATGCCAATACTCACCTGGAAATTCTTCTGCACAGTCTCTGTGGAAATGAACAGGGAGCCGCACAGTGGAATTTGTGCAGGAAAAAAAACTTCCCAGTGGATTTTAGCCCATGTTAATTAATGGTATGTGAGGCTGCAGTAAAATCAAATTCAACCTTCTTTTTAATCCATCCCCCTCCCCATTCTGCACTAAAATCGAGTTCAACCTTCTTTTTATTCCAGGTTCCCCCCCCCCATTCTGCGTTACATTCCCTCCCTTCAGTGTTCAGCCCGGTTTCAGCCTGCGGTTGCCCTGGGTAATTTGGATGCTGTTTTGCCATAGACTTAAATTGCCTCGACTCAAACACTGAGAAAATCCGGAGTCGTAGACAAAGGCGGAAAGGACCTCGGTCAGAGGTGCCCTTTTGGATTTCAGTACGGGGAGGGCAGAAAGTGTTTATTTGTATCAGGGGTGGCCAAACATGCTTAACATAAGAGCCACATAGAATAGATGTCAGATGTTTGAGAGCCACAAGACATGAACAAATGTTACACACGTTTTTATTGGGGGGGGGGGAGAATGAAAATGTGCTTTTTGTTGAACATTAAAGGAGACGGCCAAAAATAAAAACCAAAGGGGTAGAAACAGATATTGATAATGATATTGACTTATCTAATGATATTTGTAGGCTTTGGGGGGAGCTTTGAGAACACATTTAAAGTTGAAGTTGCTTTCTTTCTCTGCTCCCTCCCACCTCTAGCCTACCCAGGGAGGGGAACACTGGCTGGGGAAGGGAAGACTGAATAGGGAGGCATGCCTCCCCTTTGCTTCCCCAGCTGCCCTGGTGGGAGCGGCACAATAGGTGTGAAACAGCTGCATGCAGCTCCCCAGCTGCAGTTTGGCCACCCCTGATTTATATTCTTAAAAAACTGTGTTTCCATATTGGCCAGATGCACAATGGTATGACTCTTATCATGCAGGGCTCTTTTTGTAGAAAAAGCCCAGCAGGAACTCATTAGCATAATAGGCCACACCCAACAGCAGGAACTCATTGGCATATTGGGCCACACCCCTGACAGCACAGCTCATTAGGCCGCACCCACATGTTACCAGAAGTGTGGTTATCCAGCCACACCCACCTTTTGCTTCTTATTCTGTTTACCTTGTTTGTTGTCAAAACCCAGGGCTTTTTTTGTAGCAGGAACTCCTTTGCATGTTAGGCCACACACCCCTAATGTAGCCAATCCTAATGAGTTCCTGCTGTTGGGTGTGGCCTATTATGCTAATGAGTTCCTGCTGGGCGTGGCCAACTTGGGATCTAGCCGGAACTCCGTTCCTGTGTGTTCCTGCACAAAAATAGCCCTGCTCTTATGGTAGTATAATTAATTTTTTTATATGTCTCATTTATACCCCGGCCTCCCCACAAACCCCCAGGAACTAGTTGCCAGATTATTGTCACATTCTCCGCAGCTCCTGCTTGGGTATTGTAAGGCACAACTGGGATGCTGAGAAGTGTTCCGAGGAGATAAAAACCTTTCCCTCATGTGACACCCCCGGGCTTGTGGCCAACCACATTTGTCCTGTTTTCCCCATTGCTATTATTTGTATGGAGTGCTCAGAACCGGGGCTGAAATACCTTGTCGTTAGACTACTGCGTACGTGTTAGAGAGATGGTGCTCTGTAGGAAGGGTGGTCTTGATTTGTGAGGTGATTTGAGTTCTGTGGATGAGAAGGGGTGAGGGGAGTGTAGTGTGAGGGTGAAAAGTAATGCAACCAGTGTGATGAAAAAGGTGTGTTCCTGTTTGTTCGTTTTTAAAAACAGAACATGTTGTAACTGTGCATTCTGTGGGAAGCTATCACAACCTGCGTGATATGAAACACAAATTCAGCACACGCTGTGAATAGACTGCTATTTGTACCGTCGTTATCCATGGTCTCCATGGGATAAATTGCTAATTACAATTACAAGGGCTGATTTAGAAATCCTGTTAATGAACGCGATGAGCCTCAAAGCCCACAAAAACATGCCTCAGAACATGATGCTAACTGATGATAATGGGATTAGTAAAGGCAAAGGTTCCCTTGCTCGAAAGCCAGTCGAGTCTGACTCTAGGGTTGCGGTGCTCATCTCCGTTTCAAAGCCGAAGAGCCAGCGCTGTCCGAAGACGTTTCCGTGGTCATGTGGCCGGCATGACTAAACACCAAGGCGCACGGAACGCTGTTACCTTCCCACTGAATTGGTACCTATTTATCTACTTGCAATTTCTTGCTTTCGAACTGCTAGGTTGGCAGGAGCTGGAACTAGAGACGGGAGCTCACTCCATCATGTGGCACACTCGGGTCTCGAACTGATGAACTACTGACCTTCCACAGCCTGCAGTTCAGCGTCTTAACCACTTGAGCCACCGCAGCTCCTGATAATGGGATTACTTTCCCATTAAATACACGTTCTTAAGTGATCAAGGCCAAAAGAGTTTAAAGTGGCAAAGTAAATCAGAGTTCGGTCAAGCAGCAAAAGGATCTTGAATTTCTGATTATCTGAATTCACCGCGTGTGTTCTTTGTTTCTGAAGTTCATTATGACAGTCAAGTTGTACTATTAGCAGAACCAGGTAGTCCATCCCCCCACCCCACTCAGAATGTACCACTTCAGGCTAAAACTGGGGAACAGAGGTTGGATGTTTGAATGCTATCCTCTAACATAATCTTTATATGGAGAACCATCATGCCAAGAGCAGGTTAAATTAAATTAAATTCTCCCTGGCCCGGCTAATCTACCATGTGGTGATTTTTTTAAAAAAAATATGGAGGTGCATTCAGACATTATAATCTCATTAGTTGCTGTAGATTTTCCGGGATGTGTGGCCGTGGTCTTGGCATTGTAGAACCTGACGTTTCGCCAGTAACTGTGACTGGCATCCTCAGAGGTATAAACACAGAAAGATGGAATACTCTCTGTGTCAAGGTTATAATCTCATAATCTTACCACCTCAGACTGAAGGGGTGCAGTCCAAGAGGGAGATTACCAATTGATTCTGCTTGATGTATAAACTGGTTCTCAGGCTTGGTGTGGCTGTGATTCTCTGCTATGCCGGTCCCATGATCCCTACCATAACTTTTGGTGGTGAAAGGGAGCCCCCTCCTCTTTCTTTCACCAGTGGAAAAGCTGGTTGGATCCAACCCATTATATTTCTTGTGGTTGGTTTCTCCGTGAGTTTTAGTTACCATATTTCAGTTAGGCTAGGACACCCCCCCCAATTCCTCACTGCTACTCGACAGGGCGATGGGAAAAAATGTGCTGATGCTAGGGTTGCCAGCCCCCAGGTGGGCCCTGGAGATCTCTCGCTTTTACAACTGATCTCCAGCTGACAGAGAGCAGTTCCCCTGGAGAATATGGCTGCTTGGGTGGGTGGACTCTATGGCATTGTACCATGCTGAGGCGCCTCCCCTCCCCAAACCCCGCCATCTTCTGGATCTACCCCCCAAAGCCTCCAGGAATTTTCCAACCCAGAGCTGGCAACCCTAGCTGATGCCGTGTCACCACTTCCAGTTCATGCCAGAAGAGATGTTGTGATGTTGAGGCTGATCAGGTTGGTTTACCCCTCTCCCCTGCACACATTGGGTGCATTCAGACGGGGCATTTTAGCCGGCATAAACTGCTCCAGTTGGAACCGGAGCAGTTTGATACGGAAGAAATGCGATCACACTTACCTCCTGACTGTGCAGCACATCGCGACATGCCCGTCCACACTTCAGGTGCTCAGAAGAGTGCGTCGGTGGTTTAAAAATTTTTTTTACACAGTTTGCGCATGCGCATACGCAGGCTTCCTTATAATGAAGATCTTTGCTCAGGCGCATAACCAGAGGTCATTTCGGGGGGGAAAGCGGGGGAACGCAGTTCCCCCGGGTGAGGTGCAGGGGGGTGAGGCACATGACGAATCCCCGCCCCCTGCTTTTGGCCGCCCTGCTTCCAGCCCTCATTCAGCCAGGAGGAGGCAGGAGAAGAGGGAGGGTAAGTTGCTTCCTCTCCGCCTCTCCCCACCCCTGCCTGCCTGGGGCCAGGGAGGGCCTTGGCAGGGATTCCTCGCACTCCCGCTGGCCTTGCAGGTCCACTGCCGGGCCCCTGATGTCAGGGGGTGTGGCATATGCTAATGAATTATGCTAATGAGTTCCCCTAGCTCGTTTTCTATGAAATGACCCCTGTGCATAACAACCCAACCCGGAAAGCATGCCTTGAAGCGAAGACGTCCCTTTAAATTTTTACTCTGAAATTGGCCTCCGTGAAGTCCTGGACTCATCTAAAGCCTTACACTAGCCCCCCCCCCCTTTTTGTTTTACAAACGCTGGGGTGAAGCTTCGCCCAAGCGCACATCAAGGAGGCTTAAAAAAAATGGGAGCTGAAAAGTGGAAGCCTCGGGCTTCTGAATGGAAGTGGCTCTACACTGGCGGAGAGTGATCAGATGGGGATAATGCGGTTGGAACCGGTGCATTCAGGATACCACCACTTGGGGACCTAGTAGCAGAATACAACGGTTTAAAGCTGTTTGCAAAGGTTAGGGACGGAAGGCAGATGTTCACCATGTGATCGCCCATAAGTACACCGATTCCAACCAGCATCTATACCGGCATAAATGCCCCATCTGAACGCACCCATACAGTCTCCTGCTGGGTGCCCATGCTAGACTGGCAACTCTAACATAGGCTCAAAGTAGATATTATTACATTTGTTTTTTTAATGCAAATGTTATTCAGAAAAGAAGGATGAATACAAAGCTTTACGCATTCATCTCCAATTCTATAAAGAAGTCAGATGTTAAGTGTATGTCACCATGCCAGCCAGAATAACATTCCATTTATCAAACTTGTCTAATTTTTATGATGCAGTGGTACACATTCCTTTAGTTTCTCCAACTACTGCTCTTTATTTGGAGTCATGTTCCTTTCCCAATATCTAGCAAAAACTAATCTTCCAGAGGAGATATTATGAGTTTTAATTAGTTAGGTCTGGTTTCTCTAAAGAGAGTGGTGACGCAGGTGGTTAAACGCCTGCTGGTAACATCTGGTAACATCTGCGAACAGCTGCTACAGCTGTTCAAAACCCACCGTGGCCAGGGTGAGCTCCTGGCCCTATTCCCAGCTCCCGCCCACCCAGCGGTTCGAAAGCAAGTAAAATATTGTGAGTAGATTAATGGGTACCTGCCCTTAGGTGGCAGGGGGCACCCTCCCCCATATGGGGGTGTGCAGCAGGAGAATCAAAGCGGTGGCGGCAGCAGTGGCATCGGTGAAAAAATGGCGGCGATGGTGGAATGGCGAGGCATCGGATCGACGGAGCGAGGCAGCGGAGTGACGGAGGCAGAGACGGAGGTAGAGCCATAGAAGGACGTGGTGACTTGCGCAGGCGCAGCGGAGCCAGATCGGACGTTAGCTGGGCTGTAAGTCGACGCGAACCACGCACTAGAGGAACCCGCCTAGAAAGAAAGCCGCCGGACCGAAAAAGACCACACCAAACACCGGGGATGCCAGGAACATCGGAACACCGACGCCCGAAAAGGCCGCCTGGGAACAAGCCGAGAACAGCGAGCCCTGCCACCTGGGTGCCGGTAGGTAGCCCCGACCCCTGTAAACATGTGGCCTCAGTTAGGGATAATTCGGAACTGTGTAAACCGCTCAGAGACCCTTCAGGGTTTGGAGCGGTATAGAAATCTAATGTATTAATAAATAAATAAATACATGTCTCCTGCAGTGTAGAGTTGCCAACCTCCAGGTAGGGCTTGGAAAGCCCCCTGGAGGAAATGACTGCTTTGGAGGCTGGACTCTTTGGCATTATAACCCTCTGAGGTCCCCCCCCCCCCAAACTCTACCTTCCCCAGGTTCCACCCTGAGCTCTCTAGGAATTTCCCAAGCTGGAGTTGGCAGCCCTAGCAGTCACACAGGTGCTGTGGGGAACTGCCTTATAAAAAGCCCCATGGTCTGGATTCTACTCGGTACTGTGGCATGGAAGGAGCTCTGCTTCCCCCTGCTGTTTTCCTGAGCCAAAATGGCTCCCGAGGGGCCTTATGACCCATTTTGGAGTTGCAACCTGGACCCAACTTTTTAAAATTTGTAATGTCCACTTTGAACCTCAAACTGTAGAGATGCTGGATTCAAACCCATAAAAGCTCCTTGAGTGGACAAGGCAAGTCGCTATCTTTTAACCAAGCTGATTTCACAGGATTGTTGTGAGGCTAAAATGGGACAAGAGAAGACCATGAATATTGCCTTAAAGTACTTGGAAGAAGCATGGAATTCAAACGTGATCCAGTCTTTTAACAATATTTTCTGTGTGCTTTATAATGGCAAACTAATTACTGTTTTTGGGGTGCTATCTTGCGTTAAATTTGGGTCCCCTAAACTTATACAGAATCCAAATTCAAACTGGCAGCTCTGAGAGCCAGTTTGGTGTAGTGGTTAAGTGTGCGGACTCTAATCTGGGAGAACCGGGTTTGATTTCCCCACTCCTCCACCTGCACCTGGCTGGATGACCTTGGGCAAGCCATAGTTCTGGCACAGCTGTTCTTGAAAAAGAGCCTTTTCTGTCAGAGCTCTCTCAGCCCCACGTACCTCACAGGGTGTCTGTTGTGGGGAGGGGAAGGGAAAGGAGTTTGTAAGCCACTCTGGGACTCCCTTGGGTAGTGAAGGACGGGGTATAAATCCAATCTCTTCTCTTCTCTTCTTCTTAATTAAATGCTGAAATGGATGAAGCTTTTGATTAACTGCTTGGCGATGAAGACAACATAAAACCTGATTTTTTTAACAAAAGAAACCATTGATGGTTTTTACAGACTCGTCAGGGTTTTATACATGAAATTATATGGCTCAGACTCGCTTTGGAGTAGAACTACACCAAGTCTGCACAGTTTCTGTGTACAATGCAAATGTAGAGGGACATTTGTACAATAAGGTCATTGCTTCAGGCAGGCTAGTGGTTGCCTCAGAAACTGGCCAAACGCTTCTTTGCTGAACACGGTAACATCTCTCTCTCTGTAATAAAAATAATGGAGCAGTAATGAGATGGAGAAGTCGCTGTTCAATGCAGTCACTTGTTGGCAGCCGGCTACTAGATTTTCATTATATTACTGCTATGAATACTAACAGATGGTCAGGCAATGAGTACACATTTTTATAAATAAAATTCTGATGACGTCCAGCTTCTAGATGGTTATTTCACTTTATATAAGACAGATGAAGATACAGATACACACATGCATCCTTATTAGCACCTTTTTATCATCTTAACTCTTCACAGCTCTGCCAGATCTGGAAAATTTAACCCGATTTACAAAATTCCCGGCAGATTCAAGGTGAGATGTAGCTATTCCATGTGCCCTTTTGGTGCTTTCAAAAATGAAAGCAGGAATGTCAAGAATATGTATCGCAAAGAATTGGAAGTCTGACTGTATACCAAGTAAGGAAGAGTTGATTAGCACTCTTTTTGAAGTAATTGAACTGGATAAGTTAAATATGTTTCTGGCGGGTAAATCAGAGGAACAATTTAAACAGAAATGGCAAAATGCCATAAAATGGTACGAAGAAAAGTTGTAAGGTTAACCCCCAAATGTTAGAACAAGAGAGATAAATGTATGTAAGTTACAAAAACCCGAAAATAAAATAATTTAAAAAAAAAATGAAAGCAGGAATATTCGCCCTGACCTGGATAGTCCAGGCAAGCCTGATCTTATCAGATCTTGGAAGCTAAGCAGGGCCGACCCTGGCAAGTAGTTGGATAGGAGACCTCCAGAGAACACCAGGGCCATGAGGCCAGAGGCAGGCTATCAAACCTATTTTTAAACACCTGGCCAAAAAATCTACTTAACAGACCTCATAAAGAGACCATTGAAGTCATGCTGGATGCAGCTAAAACAACTATAGCATCAGTCTGGAAAGATGTCAGGGCCCCAACACTAGATGCCTGGTTCTGTAAATTATGGAACCACTTCCTTATGGATGCTACTACAAACAAACTACAATACTTCTCTCACGGAGATAATCACTCAGATTTTATGGGAAAGTGGTTTCCAATATTGGAATACTTGTCTCATAATAATAAATAAATACAACAGCCCAAGCTATTTATCCCACTGCCTTTCCTGCAATGAATTTAAAGGTGGGATACATGTGGTTCCCCCCTGCAGCCCTGTGAGGCACGCACCTGCCTTCGTTGTTTTTTTTTTAAAGAAAAACAACTGGGCAGCACACTCTGTGGCTGAGGCGCTGCAGTAATGTGGATGTGTGCCCATGGGATGGCTGTGTGGGTGACCCGAAGCAAGATGTGCTGCCTGGTTGGTATGCCCTGTAATACTTTAAAGCGCTACAGTTAGAGGCGCCCCATATTGCTCCAAGCTGCCAGTCTGTCCACAGCCTGAATGAATACTAGAACTTGTGATTGTAGGAGAAGGAAATAACAAATCAATGGTGAAAGTTGTTCGAACACGGCGCTTCTAGAGGGGATGAGAAAAATTAAAGAATTTAGTGGCAGGCAATTCTGAGTTCCAGGTTAATGAGACTCATTTGCAGGATGTTAATTATTAAAAGCAATTAGCCTTGAGATACTTAAGGAAATGCCCTTGCAAAACTCTGTTTTAAATGTTAACGTTGATTGTTTTCAGTCATGCTCTCAGGGCTCTTTTTGTATCAGGAACTCCTTTGCATATTAGGTGACACACCCCTAATGTAGCCAATCCTCCAAGAGCTTACAGTAGCTCCTGTAAGAAGAGCTCTGTAAGCTCTTGGATGATTGGCTATATTAGGGGTGTGTCACCTAATATGCAAAGAAGTTCCTGATACATAAAGAGCCCTGCGTAAAGCACACAAACTCCTTTAATTTGTAGAGCGGCCTTTGCTTCTCCACTGCTGGTGGTGGAAAGTGCTGTCAAGTCATAGCCGACATAGGGTGACCCTGTAGGGTTTTCAAGGCAAGAGATGTTCAGGGGTGGTTCACTGTTGCCTGCCTTTGTGTAGTGAGCATGACCCTGGACTTTCTTAGAGGTTTCCCATCCCAATACCAACCAGGGCTGACCCTGCTTCGCTTCTGAGATCTGACAAGATCAGGCTAGCCTGGGCTATCCAGATCAGGGCTTTGTGTCAGAGCTCCTGAAGAAATCAGTTTCCAACAACAGTCATTCAGAGGAATAAGTTTATTGAGACATTGATAGGATCTGGACTCTTAATGATTCTGTGTTAGAACTGGGGGCAAAGCGCGCGAAGCCAGCTATTATACCTAAATTAAACAGGACCCTAATGGCCCTGGGCCAATCACACCTAAGCAAGAAGCCCGCCTAAATAACGGTATACAATTCTCAGGGGAAAGAGGATACCAGGGATGGCTAGGCTCAAGGTTACATGTCTGAGCCAGGGAAGATAACAGCCAGAAATGAAAGTGTACATTCTTCTAGGCGCCCACACATTCCCATGGCAACAAAGCCCAAGAAAGTCAACAGTAACATCCTTTGGCCGTACTTCCTGCTACATCTGCAACATCAGGGCCAAGAGTTACCGCCACTAGCACTTTAATTGTACTTATTTGTGAATTGTATCTGTAAAGCATATGAATTTTATGAGGTGTTTGTATGTAAGGAATCTGTGTATTATCCAGTTTGGTGTGGTGGTTAAGTGTGCGGAGTCTAATCTGGGAGAACCGGGTTTGATTCCCCACTCCTCCACTTGCACCACTGATCCAACATTGGCGTCTCTTATGTTCTTATGTTCTTAAAGGCAAGTAGCAAGAGCTTTTGAGAGGGTAAGAGTAGTGAGTGGACAGTGGTCATCTGTCCCACTATGTTAACTGATGCAAAAGATATGTGCTACTGCCCAGTGGTGCTCTCAGAACGGAACAACCCTTGAGATTAGGACTGTACAACCTGTGACCATCGAGCTGACTTTCCTCAAGGCAGATAGGACAGCCCACCCGTGACTCAGCAAACCTGTTTTCTTTGTTTGTCTTCGGACTCTAAAAACTGGAGATACGCAACAATGAATGGCAAAGAACAGCCAGTTGAATCCACTGATCCCTTCCCAAGGGCTACAAGAATTCGTTGACTGAGGTCCCGAACAGCCCCTGAAAACCATTCAAAGTGTGATCAGCTTGTAATCAATATAACGGAAAGGTGTCATGAATGAACTATGGCCTTTGTCACTGTGCTTGTGCACAAGGCTGAATGACAGGAAAAGTGTTTTTGAAACAAACAGGAGGAGGAAGAGGAAGCACCAGAAATGACAAAAGATTCTGAGTAGGACAGCTGCAGGAGGCAGTAAGGCAGAGTCAGTGCCCCAGATGTCTCCCCCACCAAAAGCCAGAAAGAATTGGCAGATACAAGCAATGCTCCCTCTAAGCTGCGGAGTCTTGTGAGCAAAAATTCTACCTTGTGAGCTACTGGCATTAAAGTTGTGAGTGAGCGATTTGGCTGCTGCATAAATTAGCTTGCTCTGGAGCCCTCCTCCCTGAGCGAAGATAAAAATGTGTGAGCTGGAGGCTAAAAAATTGTGAGCTAGCTCACGCTAACTCATCTTAGAAGGAACACTGGATACAAGTCTCTTATGAGCTGATAAGAGTTAATCAAGTTGAAAACGTGCAGGCCGACTGCTCAGTTCAGCTGAGATGCCGACCCCTGGAAGAATGGCCATGGAAGCGTATAAAAAGGAGACCAAGATTGGTCGGGTTGGAGAGAAATCACTCAGCAGCTTGGACATCAGCCTGCCCGAACAGCATGCACACACTGTTATTCTCTTCCTTGCCAGCAATTCATGCTTTGGGCCAGCCACCCAGCATGGATGGACAGGAGTATGAGGGCACAAATATGAGCTCCTTCTGCTCTTCATTTATCAAAAGTTTTCACTTTGGGGGAAATCAAAGTCACCTGTATTGCGGGTGTACAAAACTCACCCAGCTCCCTGTTCATTCTTCCGTCTTTAAAGACTCCAAATTTATTACAAAAGCAAGGGTGACTGGTTTCTTACAGAGTGATCCTTTGGCTCCGTCTTTAAGTGGTGAACCCCAACGGCTTGGCAAACCAGACTGCTTTTTTCTCTCCAGGAGAACTTTCAGAGGGATTGCACATTCGTTCTGCACAATCACTGCTACAGAACTTTAAAATCACACTTAATAAGATGAAGGCAAAAATGTATTGTCTGCTCCAAAGGCTCTTATTTACTGAATGATTGGTCTCCAGGTGGGGTTGATGGGTTCAGTACATTCCCTGGTTTGCTTCTTTTTATTG
The DNA here is from genome assembly GCF_001447785.1 of Gekko japonicus. NCBI lineage: Eukaryota > Metazoa > Chordata > Lepidosauria > Squamata > Gekkonidae > Gekko > Gekko japonicus. Next base: position 507,731 of record NW_015167557.1, read on the forward strand.
CATGGGATGATGGGCATTTGTACAGGTGAAGCCCTGAGCAGAGGGAGATATTTTTTTTGGGGGGGAAAGGTATTTGTGAATCTCCTGCATTGTGCAGGGGGTTGGACTAGATGACCCTGGAGATCCCTTCCAACTCTATGATTCTGATTCCCTGGAGCTACTAGTATTTGTTCAGATCCTGGGTTTTTCATGCTGGAAGGAAGGGGCGATTTGGTACTGTCCTGGAGCAGACGGGGTGCCGAGTGGAGTTGCACAGCCAAGGTGCAAGCTAGCCAAGGTGCAGGTGCAATCTAGCGTAGTGTGGTCACAGTCCATTCCCTCAGTCATACATGGAGCCAGCAAGAAGAGTAGGTTTAGGCCAGATCCAAGAGTCGAAGTCCGGTCACAGTCCAGGAGTCAGAATCACGGTCCGTAGGCATGTGGCAGTGGGGTCAGGAGTAATTAGGCCCACTGCTTCCACAGCCTGTCTCTCCCTCTCTCTGCCTTTTATAGAAGAGGCGCCCATCTCACAGCTGGGTTGCATTATGCAGGGGTGTGCACTCTCCTCCTTACTATCTAGATCCAGGTGTCTCTGGGCTGCTAATCGCACATTCCATCTCCTTTCCTGCATCTTTTGTCTCTGCTGTAATGGTTCTGGGGATGAGGGAGGTGAGGTGGGAGGTGTGGTGCTTGCTGGTTCTGGGCCAGGGACTTGAACAGCTGGGGGGTTACCGTCAGACTGTGAGTCGCTGCTTGGCATGGTTGCAGTAGCTTTCTGCAGCAGGCCGTCCTCAGTGACCTGTGGGCTGGGACCTTCTTTGCCTGTCTGTCCTTCCTCAGAGACCTCTGCCTCTTCAGGGCTGGCTGCGTCTGCCTGGTCCACGGCAGGTACTCTCTTAAGCTGTTCAGAGAAGACAAGGCAAGATGGCTCCCCCTGTTGCATTGACAGGAGTTCTTGCCTCTTCTCCTCCAGTCCCTGCAATGTCCCAGGCACACCGAACTTCCTTCCTCCATCACTCCTTTCTCCTTTCCTTCTTTCCCACCCTCCTTGCTCCCCTTCGCATTTGCAAAAGTTGCTTATAATTGGTGATCCAGTTCTGATTCACACTGCTGGGAATTCACCTATCCCATGTGGAACTATATATTTTTCAAGATCGTTGCCTCAGTACCAGCCTAGGGGATGGCATTGTTTTCAGAACATCCAGCCCGTTACCGTTTAATCACTGTCTTCCCCAGCAGGTCTAAGCTTATCTAAAACTTAAGAACATTAGATGAGCGCAATGGGATTCGGCCAGAGATTCAGTATAGATTACCATCCTTTTTCCAACAGCCAAATGATCCCAAGAAGCCTTCTTCAATTGCTTGTTCTCTAGTCTCTGAAGATGGAGGCTCTATGGCTATTAAGAGCTCTTGCGGCTCATAATTGTGGACAAACCTATCTGCTCTGAATGTGACTCTT
>NW_015167557.1:509187-566228 GCF_001447785.1 Gekko japonicus
CGGTGACTATTGCCACATTTATGGGGAGCAGTGGATCATGTTAAGAAACATTTTCTTTTGCCTATCCTGAACCTAATCTGTAGTCAATTTTTTTTTGGGGGGTGACACCCAAGTTAAAATATTATGGAAAAAGAAGGGGAAAATGTTCTCATTCTCTCTCTCTCTCTCTCTCTCTCTCTCTCTCTCTCCCCACACACACACACACACACACCATTCTGTCTTGCAATCTGTCCACCTTCTGCTGATTGAAATAAATGAGAGTCCGCCACCCAAGACAATTGTTCTGGCAGGCTTTAGAATAGCAGTAACATTGAGATGGCATGTGGCTAGTTGGTAGCATGAAGTCAAAATCCTTTCTGTTTCAATTTGATAAAATAGCGAAAGAATCGCAGGAGAATCCCGAGGTTAAAAGGGAGTCAAAAGCAATGTACATGGCTTGAAGGTTAAAGCTGTGCCAGCCCTGTGAAGATCTTGTGAACCAATGAATGCAGATTGCCAGCTATGTAGAGGGAGAGGTCTGCCAGGTGTTTGGCATGCACTATGATCTACAGCAGCCCCAGGAAGGCCATGAAAAGGAGAGGAGAACCCGGCCTGTAGCTACGGTGGGGCTTTTGGGGGGCTCTGCCTCCTTTTGTTAAAAGCACAGCCTCACAGGAAATTCTCCTGTAAAGGCTTTTTTCAATCATTTTAAATATTTTTTTTAAAGGTGTGCACTCCTTTAAGCAGAATGAGGTGCTGTAGTTGACTAATTCCCACACTGAGCAAGGAGTAGGTGACTGTGAGGATTCCTTGTTTGTGTGTGTCCCTTTAAATGCTTGATAGTAACTAGTGTGCCGTGATTGGTGGATGGCAGAGTGTGGGAGGAGTTATTCTGTGTGGATCTGTGTGGGTGTGTCAGTGAGAGATTAGAGAATGACAGTTGAAATAATGACAGTTGGAGAAAAAGCAGTTGATGTTGTTCAGTTGGATTTTCAGTCAGTGAGAGCTCTGACAGTGCTGTGTGGTATCAGAGAGAGAGAGAAAGCAGTATATATCTAAAAAGTGAAACTGCGGTTCTTAAAGAGAGTTAAGTTACAAAGAGAATAGCCTGTGTGATACAGTTGACTAGGGTTCCCAAGTACTTACCGCGATTTGGCGGGGGACACATGCTCCTTGGCTGGAACATTCCTCCCTGTAACGCACCATGCTGTCGCCAGGAAGTGATGCTGGGTGACGCTCTGACAATGGGGCTGAGAACTCGATGGTACCGTAGCGTTTCCAGCCCCATTGCCAGAGCATCGCCCGGCATCACTTCCTGGCGATGGCATGGTGCGGCGCATCTGTTGTCTGCACGGGAATGCTCCTGGGAAGACGCATGTGTCCCCCGCCGAATCACGGTAAGTACTTGGTAAGCCTGCAGTTGACATGCATACTTACAAATATCTATTTCCTAAACAGTTACAGTTTAAGCAACCTCTTAATTTGTTCTTTCAATAAATCCTTTTTATTTAAGTTTATCCCAGAAGCCTGATCCATTATTCCTCAGGACCACATAGATCCTCGAAAGCCAAGACCCTGGGTCACAATACCAAAACCAGAAGAAGAAAGGGGATTTGGAATTTAAATTAAATTCTTGGGGGCGGCTGGAACGACCTATTTTATAAACATAAAGTATAATTTAAAGTGAAATTCAGTCCTCCCCAATAGGAGATCGTCACAGTGACCTCTAGGATCCCTTCTACATGTCAAGAAACTGGTCTCCTTTAAGAGAATTTTTCTGCCTAAGTGTTAGTTTTCTTAACTATAGAAGAAGAAGAAGAGAAGAAGAAGAGATTGGATTTATACCCCGCCCTTCACTTGGAGTCTCAGAGCGGTTTACAAACTCCTTTCCCTTCCCCTCCCCACAACAGACACCCTGTGAGGTGGGTGGGGCTGAGAGAACTCTGACACAAACTGCTCTTTTTCAAGGACAGCTGTGCCAGAGCTTGTGACTGACCCAAGGTCACATCAGCAGGTGCAAGTGGAGGAGTGGGGAATCAAACCCGGTTCTCCCAGATTAGAGTCCGCACACTTAACCACTACACCAAACCACTACACCCTCACCTGCCAGCTTGTTATCAGAACTGTTGCTTAGGCTGGCAGAAGTGATTAACTTGTAGCACCTAAGAACTGTCATCTAAATTGGTTGTCAGCTTGCAATTTAGAGATCCAGTAACAGCTTTCGGTTGGCTGCATGGCTTTTCTTTCTGCACTGAGAACTTCAGCCCCACCAGAAAAAAAAGTTTGCCTCACTAGCCACAAAATCCTGGCTACTGGCCTGAGGAGAACCAGTCTGGTGTAGACAATAAGAAACTGAGATCAGCGTAGGGTGCCGCTCTCCACACTACAGAGATTACTTTCCCTGGAGAAGTCCCCCTGGAGTTCCTCCCTCCTCTCCTCAAACTCTTCCCACCATAGGCTCCACCCCCCAGGATCTTCCTCTAGGAAATTCCCAGTTTCCATAAACTTCCCAGCCCAAAGCTGGCAACCCTAGATCTAGGGCTGCCGGCCTCCAGGTGGGACCTGGGGATCTCCCGGAATTACAGCTCATCTCCAGACTACAGAGATTGGTTTCCCAGAAGAACGTGGATGCTTTGAAGGATGGACTCTATGGCATCGTACCCCAGTGAGGTTCCTGTCCTCCCCAGGCTCCATCCCCTAATCTCCGTCAAATGACATCCATGCTGTGTGGTATCTTGTGCAGTTCCACAGGGCCTGTAAGACAAAGATGCTCCACCAGGCCTATGGTTGAGGACCAAATACAAAAGAAAAAGCAAGCTGTATGCAAGCGCTATACAGAATCAATGCTCAAAACACATGGAAAAAACCTTTATAGTGCTGATATCAAACCATGTTTAAATGACAATGATACAAAGAAGAAGGAAAGGAGGTCCAAAAAAGTGCAGGTTGATGAAGTTTTCCAGAATACAAATTTGTTTCGACTGGCTTCATCTGAACAGGACCTCATGAAACAGTAAGACGTCTTCTAAGTTTCATTCATCATAAAGTATGATAGAGAAGATCATATCACTTCATAAAACTCTCATCATATGCTTTAGTGCTATATTCTACAGTTGCAGTGAAATATTCCAAATAGACATTCAGAAAGGAGGGCAACAGTTTGTTATTGAGCCTGGTTTCCTCCATCTCTTAACTGGAATAAATTGGAATTTAGACACCATCTGAACTAGTTATATTTTGTGATTGTTTTAGCTGTTTTTTTAAAAAATTCATTATAAATGTATTTGTTGAAATGTATTTGTTGATGTGTTGTTCACCACCCTTAGCCCCACTTGTGAGGGTCGGGCAATCTATAAATCAAACAAACAAACAAGCAATCTCCAGAAGGTCCCATCTTGGATCTGGCAACACTACCCCCCCCCCACACACACACTGGTGACCAGGAGGGACCGGGCAATACTGCCTAGATCAGAGAGGCCTGCATTCAAATCCATGAGCTCACTGAGTGACCTTAGGCTAGTCCTTCTCTTTGAAAAAAAAATTGCCCATAGGTTTGCTAAGGATAAAATGAAGCCATGTATGCCATGCTGAGTGCCTGGAGAAAGGCCCCTTTGCTTCCACGTTAATCAATAAAGTGCTAAAGTATGAAATGTACTTTTTGGGGTATTGATTTAATATGCTACGTCTCTTAGTTGTTTTGACCACACATTCATTCATCCTTGTCTCGCTGTTCTTCTTCTTTTTTTTTTTGCTCTCAGAAACATCAGCTTACAAAACCGTTTCTTTTCATGTCTTGGAACAATGCATTTCCTCTCCACGATTATCAGGAAGAATCAATCCACCATTTTCACATACAATGTTAATTTAATCACAATAGTTCTGAATAATATTTTAGAAGACAGAGTGTGGGGTTTTACATACTTTATAGATGTATATATGCAAAATCAAAGCTGCTTCTATGCCCCAGGCTTGTTTTTAATGGCTTATTTTGTTTTTATATTGATAGTTTCTGATGGTTTAATGATTGTATGGTGTTGTTTTTACTTATTTAAGCTGCCTCGAGCAGGACTCTGGAGAGGTGGTGTATAAATTCCAGAAAGGAAGCAAGCCAGCTCAACTGGTCACTGCCCACTTTGTAATTAGGGTTGCCAACCTCCAGGTGTCACCTGGAGATCTCCTGGTATTACAGTTGTTCTTCAAACAATCAAGATCAGTTTCCCTAGGGGAAATGGCTGCCTTGTAGGTGGACTATCTGGCATTATATCTTGCTGAGGTCCTTCCCCTCCTAGAGATGCTAGCCTCCAGGTGGGACCTGGGGATCCCCCGAAATTACAGCTAATTTCCAAACTACAGAGATCAATTCCCCTGGAGAAAATGGATGCTTTGGAGGGTGGGCTCCAAGGCACTGTACCCCACTGAGGTCCCTGTCTTTTCCAGCCTCCATCCCCAAATCTCAAGGAGTCTTCCAACCTGGATCTGGCAACCCTACCCCCCATCCTCTGCAGGTGACCAGGGGGACCTAAGCAACCCTATCCTGTCCCCTCCCCAAACACCACCCTCCCCATGCTCCACCTCCAAAACCTTCAGGTATTTCCCAACCCAGAGCTGGCAGCCCTATGTACAGTTTTGACTCACCTGAACAGGGCATTTCCTTGTTATGTAAACGTTGCAAAAGAGAAGAGATTTGCCTCCAAATCTGCATATATCTGTTTTGCTGGGAAGTTGTGGATTTAATTTTGCATTTTTATTATCCTTCTTTTTTGGTATGGCTTTAGCTCATTAAGCTTTAGATATTATTTTATCATAATGACTTGCACCAAGGTCTTACAGATCACTCAGTTCGATAATGGCATTATGGTTAACTGAGAACAATACAATTTAATAATTCAGATGGGATATTCCCACCCCCACCTTCTGCTTATCATTCCTATAAAGCAAAGAGTCTGGCAATATCTTGCAACGGTTTCTTCCTGCAGCTTCAGGAAATTGTCTTCTCTGCTCTTCGTTAGGGAGAAACATGCCCAAGGCAGATCTCTGTTTATCTGTTGTGCATCTTCCTATTTCCAGTCTGACCATTTAATGATTACTCCCCCCCACCCCCACTTTCTCTGCAGTGTTATCTGTGTTAATACTTGAACTGGAATCTGGATGATTTACTATTGTGTTGGTCAAAATAAGCTAATGATTTTCAGATTGTGTTCAGAGCCAGAACAGTGTAACAGTTAACAAGTCGGCCGGACCGGATAAAGGCCGACTGATGCTCTAAGCACAGCCCAACAATGGTGCCCCCTCGGCCCTTCCATTGCTTAACTGACAAGGCATTAAGACTCAATAAGTGCTGAAGATGAAATAAGATATTTAAAATTTATTTATTTATTTATTGGATTTATTAGATTTATTAATCGCCCCTTCCCTGATAATGCCAGGCTCCGGGCGATGTACAAAAATCTTAAGAACATGTCTAAAAACTATTAAAAACATTAATAAAAGGTAAAGGTTTCTGTTGCTCGAAAGCCAGTTGAATCTGACTCTAGGGGGCGTTGCTCATCTCTGTTTCCAAGCCAAAGAGCCAGCACTGTCCAAAAACGTTTCCGTGGTCATGTGGCCGGCAGGACTAAATGCCGAGGCACACAGAATGCTTTTACCTTCCCACCGAAGCGGTACCTATTTTTCTACTTGCAATTTCTTCCTTTTGAACTGCTTGGTTGGCAGGATCTGGGGCCAGAGACAGGAGCTCACTCCCTCCTGCAGCACTAGGGTCTCAAACTGTTGAATTACAGACCTTCTGGTCTGCAGCTCAGCATCTTAATCTCTGAGCCACCGCTACCCCTAAAAAAAAAACATTAAAATCATTTTAAAAAAGGTCAGATGGCAAACACTAATTGATCCGGTTAAGTTCAGTTTTCTTCCAGGCCATCCCTCAGCCCAGCCCATACACACTTTAATTTAATTTAATTTATTTATTTAACACTAAATAGCAGTAAGCAATACAAGCAAGTTCCAGAGGAGTTAGCTGTGTTATTCTGTTGCTGCAAAATGGTGGATGATGGTGGAAAGCAGCCGACTTATGGTGGCCCCGTAGAGTTTTCAAGACAAGAGACATTCAGAGGCGGTTTGCCATTGCTTAACATTTATGTATCAATGGATAGATTTTTACCTCACCCATTCATCCCAGGAGCTAAGGGGGCATACATAGTCTCTCCCTAGGGTTGCCAAGTCTGAAGCGGCGCTGGAGCGGGGAACTCCAGTGCCACTTAGGGAGTGTGTGTGCGCACGCCGCAACCACGTCATCCGGAAGTGACGCGCCCACACCGGGCACGCTGGGGGCAGGGCCACGACCATCCGAGCGAAAACCATCGAGTTTTCCCTCAGATGACCGTGGCCCCGCCCCCAGCATGCCTGGCGTGCTCGCGTCACTTCCAGGTGACGTGCACATCGTGTGCTTTGGGAGTGGGGTTCCCCCCGGGGCCCGATCCACTGCCGGCAGGGAACGGGCCTCTGGGGCGGGGGGTTCCCCGCCCCCCGGGGGGACTTGGCAAGCCTATCTCTCTCCCTCCCTATTTTACCCTCTCAACAAACCTGTAGGTTAGGCTGAGTGTGACTGGCTCACGTTCATCCACTGAGGGGTTTTTTTGGTGAGTATGTATGTGTGTGTGTCTGGAAGTCATGGTTGACCTCTGGTGACCCCTAGTGGGCCTTGAACGTTTCAGCGAGGTGGCTTTTGATATTACCTGCCTCTGTGTCCAGGCCGTGGTATTCCTTGGAGGTCTCCCTTCCAAGCACTTGCCAGAATTAGCCCTGCTTAGCTTCTGATTCCTGATGAGATCGGGCTTGCCTGGTCAGGGCAAGTTCATCCCGTGACTTTCATGGTGGAGGGATGTCACAGTGTCCTGGAAGGCTGGGGTTAGCCGACCTCACAAGGTGATCCTGAGAGTAAAATAGGAGAAAGGGACTGTGCACACAGCCCTGAGCTCCTTGGCCTAGGATCTGAAGAGGGTGAAGGCCAGGGGTAGATCGCAACCAGCTCTTCCACTGATGAAAAAGAGAGGGAGGGATCCTTACTGACCACCAGGAAAGACATGCCGGGGGTCGGGCTCTTTTTGTAGCAGGAACTCCTTTGCATATTAGGCCACACACCCCTAATGTAGCCAATCCTCCATGAGCTTACAGAGCTCTTCTTACAGGAGCTACTGTAAGCTCTTGGAGGATTGGCTACATTAGGGGTGTGTCGCTTGATATGCAAAGGAGTACCTGCTACAAAAAGAGCCCTGCCGGGGGATCCTGGGATCTGCATCAGGGATGCCAGCTCCGGGTTGGGAAATACCTGGAGATTTTTGGGTTGGAACCTGAGGAGGGCGGGGTTTAGGGAGGGGAGGGACTTCAGTGGGATAGAAGGCCATAGACTCCACCTTCCAAAATGGCCATTTTCGCCAGGTGAACTGATCTTTGCCGCCTGGAGATCAGTTGTAATCCCAGGAGATATCCAGCAGCCACCTGGAGGTTGGCAAGGCTGGACCTGTGTGGAGAAAGCCCTTTCAGACAGGGGCTGCGGTAAAAAGGGAAACTTAAAGGCGCGAGATTTAGTGAAAAAGCTTGGTGTACAGATCTAATCACAGATACCCAGGTGTTGAGCATATATTTATGGCTGCAGGAATACCAACCATGGAGTTCTCTGTCTAAGCACCGATGAGATAGCATGGTGAAAGTAGCCCGAAAGGAACCAGACCTAAAGTATCCTCAAAGAATCCATGCCAACTTATCTTGCGGCCTGGAAGCTGCCAGCTTAGTGTCTGATTGCTCCTTTCCTACGCCGTGGGAAACGGCATATGCAAGAATACCACCCTGTCAGTGTGGAGCGCATGCTGGAACAAGCTCCTCTTTTGTGATAGTAACACCAAGTATATCTATTGGCTCATCATCTCCCCGCAAGGGGAAAACAGCCTCTTCACAGCTTCGATCCAAGTGAACAGCTCGTGATCCACACTCCGCTCTATTATTTTTATTTGCCAAAGGTGGGACTGGGGGAGGCGGCCATGTAGACATCTCTGAGTAAGCGGGATCATCCGAGTTAGCAAGATGAGCTGCCACTTGGCATCGCCTCGATGCCGTTTCTCTGCACACATTTTCCCCCCTTCCTTGTAGTCTGGCTGTCTTGGCTTCGTTCCTCCAAAGCTGCTCTACTCCTACTGCACTGCAGATCTGGCCAGATGGCGCGGATTCTTACTACAAATGGGCCCCTTTGGAGTCGTGGCCATTCCCAGTCCGTGGTAGGAATGCTGCTCCCCTTTTAAGTAACAGATCCAGAGGACTTAGCCGTGTTAGTCTGTTGCTGCAAAATGGTAAAAAGCCCAGTAGCATCTTTCAGACCAACAAATTTCATTGTAGCATAAGCTTTCGAGAAACAGCTCTCTTCATCAGAGGCATGGAAGGTATGAAGAAACTGGCCAGAGATATATAGGTGGTAAGGGGAGGGGGGGGGAGGATGCAGAGAGAGCCCTGTAAATGCAAAGCAGTTGCAAAAGTCATGAAAAAGACTGAATGCACAATCCAGGATGGGTGAGACCCCTTCCTTCTGCTGATGAATCTGAATGGAATACCTGAAAGGCAGTTACTTCTGGTAATGAGACAGCCACCCAAAGTCTCTATTCAATCCAAGTCTGTCTGAGTCAAATTTACACATAAATTCCAATTCACCAGCTTCCTGTTGGATTTTGGTTTTGAAATTTTTGTGTTGAACTAGGGTGACCTTTAAGTCTTTGATGGAATGTCCTGGTAGATTGAAGTCTTCTCCCACTGGTTTCTAGATATTACCACTTTTGATGTCAGATTTGTGACCGTTTATTCTTTTGCATAGAGGTTGGCTGGTTTGTCCTATGTACAGAGCAGAGGGGCATTGTTGGCACATGAGAGCAGATATCATATTGGAGGATGAGCAGCTGTAAGAGCCAGAGATTGTGTAGGCGATACCATTGGGTCCTGTAATCGTATTATCTGGGTAGATATGTGGGCAGAGTTGACATCTGGGTCTGTTACAGGGTCTGGTTCCTGTGCTGGTGACTCTGTTAGATGGTTCATGGTTGTTAGTGAGAAGTTGTTTGAGGCTGGGGGGGGGGCTGTATGTAGGCAAGGAGAGGTCTTCCACCCAGGGCTTGTGAGAGAGAGGCATCATTTTCTAGGATGGGCTGTAGATCACTGATGATACATTGGACTGGTTTGAGCTTGGAACCATAGGTGACAAACAGTGGTGTTCTGTTGTTGGTTCTTTTTGGTTTTTCCTGGAGTAGGATATTTCTGGGTACTAGTCTGGCCCTGTCAGTTTGTTTCCTCACCTCATTTGGTGGGTACTGTAGTTCCAAAAATGCTTGTTGTAAATCCCTGAGGTGAGTGCATCCCCCCAAAAAGGTAGAAAAAAATGTTCCTCCCTCCCTGTCCTGAAAGATCGCCTAATAGTTCAGTGATGCTCTTCACCTAAGATCCTAATAAATCAATCAGGGCTGCCAAACTAAACACACTCACTAGGGAATAAAGTCCCATTGGACTTCATAGGATTTACCTCTGAGTGTATGCATTCAGAATTACATTGCACAAATGCCTGAGCTATTTTTTTGTACTGAACCATGAATTAAAAAAACAACAACACCTGGTGGCATTTTATATGATAATAGTGTGGTATTCCATTCTGATTCATCAACGGAAGGAAGGGGTCTCACCCAGCCTGGATTGTGCATTCTACCTTTTTCATGACTTTTGCAACTGCTTTGCATTGACATGGCACTTTCTGCATCCTCTCCCCCCTCCCTTTCCCACCTATATATCTCTGGCCAGTTTCTTCATATCCTCCATGCATCTGATGAAGAGAGCTAAGAACATAAGAACATAAGAGAAGCCAGTGTTGGATCAGGCCAAAGGCCCATCCAGTCCAACCCTCTGTCACACAGTGGCCAAAAATACCAGGTGCCATCAGGAGGTCCACCAGTGGGGCCAGAACACTAGAAGCCCTCCCACTGTTGCCCCCTACAAGCACCAAGAATACAGAGTATCACTTGCCCCAGACTGAGAGTTCCTATCTGTACCTTGTGGCTAATAGCCAGTGATGGACCCCTGCTCCATTTATCCAATTCACTCTTGAAGACATCCATGCTTGTAGCCACCACCACCTCCTTCTGCATGCCAAGCAGATGCTCTACCACTGAACCACAGCCTCTCCCCTATTTATCTCTGTATTCTTGAAACCAGCTCTTGATTCTGGAAAACATCCGGGCCCCACCAGGAGGTTGGCAAGCCTACTCCTAGGCTACCCTTGCCCGGGGGGGTGGGCGGGGGAGGGCTGTTGTAGCATTGCTAGCCCAAGTCATTTCTCATCAGCGCCGTAGAATTGCTAGCCCAAGTCGTTTCTCATCAGTGCCCGTTCCTTCCCTGTGTTACCTACCCAACCACCAACCAGATACACATAAAGTTCACAAAAGGGACATGAGTATAAAAGGCCATTATAAATGTCATAAATGTGCTTGTTGTGCACAGGTATGAGAAGGAAAAATAATTAACATTCCATCTGCAAAATTAAAAAGGGAGCTAAAATACTATAGTAACTATTTATCATAAACTATTAAATGTACATGCCAAAAATATCATGTAGGGGCAACTATGAGAACATTAAGAACTAGAATTACTGAACACAGCAGTAAAATTAAAAATAAAAACTTTGATGCACATTTAACAGATCATTTTGTTAGCAGCAATCATACAGACAATGATTTTGTGTTCACAGTATTGGAAAAAATGCAAGGGAAACCACACAGTAAAAATGACCTGCAAAAAATATTGCTGCAGAGAGAAAGTTATTGGATATTTAATCTAAAATCATACTTCCCCTATGGATTAAATCAAAATTATGATTCATCTTGTTTTCTGTAAAAATACTGTAATGTATAAAGAATAAGGTGTGAAGCCATTTTAAGAAATAATGGCATATACTGATCTGGTAGTTTAAATTGGGCTCTTGCAAAATTCCAGCTGAGGCATTTGTTCACAGGTTTCACTTTGGATGGCAGGTTTACCTCCTACTAAGCAGATTAAGGTACATGCCTGCTTTGTAAAAATTTCTAGGTAGGTGTAAATCTTTCCCAGCACCTTCTTCCTGAGATGTTCTTTAGAAGGAACACTTTCCAGTTCCTTGGACTTTATAAATCCAGTATAAGTGTCTAATTGACATTTTTTTCATTGCTTGTCCATAGTCACTTCCTCATCTTCGTTGCTTCCAAGATACCGTGTTAGACTAATCAATAACATATAAAACAATAAACTAGCCATTTAAAGCTCGGGGAACAAGACGGAGACATGGTTCAAACTTGTTAAGGATCAGCAGTGCCATCCCAAACAGAGCTAGAAGAGTGCCCTTAATCTCCTCCCAAGTCCTTTCATATGCAAGTTCAAGTGAAACGATCTATTATCCAGATCTCCAGAGCCAGTTTGGTGTAGTGGTTAAGTGTGCGGACTCTAATCTGGGAGAACCAGGTTCGATTCCCCACTCCTCCACTTGCAGCTGCTGGATGACCTTGGGCAAGCCATAGTTCTGACAAGAGCTGTCCTTGAAAAAGCAGTTCTTGAAAGAGCTCTCTCAGCCCCACCTACCTCACAGGGTGTCTGTTCTGGGGAAGGGGAGGAAAAGGAGATTTTAAGCCTCGTCCTTATTTTTCTGCCCTTCCTTACATTTTTCATCAGTATTTTCCAACTCTTCCTTTTAGAAGGTCATTCCTCATCTAATATCAGTGTCAAGGACTGTGTTAGCTGTAGCCTTCATATCGTTCATTTTTTTGCATATATCTTGTCTAAATGTTTGTTAAGAGAGTTGTCATGGGAGCTCATTCAGCATTCTTCTCTCTCTTTCTCTCTTTTAGGAACAAAAACTTCCCATCAGGACCTTGGTGGGAGTGATGCCCTCTTTTAGTTGTCTCTGCACTTCTGGTTCCAGTTCTCAGCTAAGCCATCTTTTTCCTTTAAGCCTCACTCCTCCTCTTGCTGTAACCAATGTACACTTGTGTCCTCTATTTTTTTTTAAGAATATGTTTCCTGTCTCTTACCGCAATGAAATGATCTAAGTGAAAGCCAGGAATGAATTCAGGAATTATTCTGCTATCTTGGACAGATGCTGAGAAACCCCCTTTCCCCTTCCTTGTCTGAGAGTCTTTATATTTACTTTTGCTTAGCCTTAGAGATGCCTGACAAATATTCAGTATTTATTATAATGACTGATTATTGGAAGCCAAGAGTCAGACTCAGGTGATGCAAATTCTCCATAGCTAGAGAGACAAACAGCAGAAGGTCCATTTTGTTGTTGTTGTTCAGTCGCACAGTCGAGTCCAACTCTTCACGACCCCATGGACCACATCACGCCAGGCCCTCCTGTCTTCTGTTGTGCTCTGGAGTTTGCTTAATTTCATGTTCGTTGCACCGATAACACTGTCGAACCATCTCATCCTTTGCCGTCCCCTTCTTCTTTGACCGTCAATCTTTCCCAGCATCAGAAGGCCCATTAGGCCAATGGAGTTACACCCTTCAAAGTCTAACTCTGCTGAGGACCAGTGTTCCCTCTAAGCCGAGTTAGTGTGAGCCAGCTCACAGTTTTTTAGCCTCTGGCTCACACATTTTTGTCTTAGCTCAGGGAGGATGGGGCTCCAGAGCAAACTAACTTATGCAGTAGCCAAATCGCTTGCTCACAGCTTTAATGCCAATAGCTCACAAAGTAGAATTTTTGCTCACAAGACTCCACAGCTTAGAGGGAACATTGCTGAGGACTGCACTGTAAGACAAATAAAACTGTGTTTAGGAATGGTTCTATATGAATGAACCTTGGACAGGACAAAAAGACAGCGAGGGATGAGCATATCCAATTATGGAGAAAATGTGTAGACATCCTGTCATTATTGATCAGAAAGGACATATCATTTTCAGGTTAGCCAGCTTTCCTTCTGGTCATGTGAAAAGAATTGACATCATAAGGTAACTGAAGCAAGGTTTCTTTGGTCTCCATTCTGTAAAAAATGTGAACTTTTGATCCCACAACTGATCCCATGGTGGTTGCAGTGCCTTTCTGCTTCATTTAGCACTGCAACTGTGCCTCTCTGATTCATCACATTTGATTTTCAGGGCCTATAGGGAGGTGGGAGTGTAAGAGCTGCCTCTGTAAATATATTTCCTGGATGTGAATGTACAGGCTGCTGTTTACTATAGGGTTGCCAAGTCAATTTTTCTTACCGGCAGGGGAGCCTCGCCGGGCTCCGGGAGCCGTTCGCTGATGTGCGCACGGGCCGCCAGCACGTCACCGGAAGTGACGCGCGATGTCGATCACGTTGAAGGCGTGGCCCCGATCGTCGGAGGGAAAACCATAGAGTTTTCCCTCTGACGATCGGGGCCACGCCCCCAACGTGATTGACGTGGTTGCGTCACCTCTGGCGACACAGCCACGCTTCGCTTCGGGGGGCGGAGTTCCCCCCGGGGCCCGATTCCGCGGTGGCAGGAATCGGGCCTCTGAAGTGGGGGTTTACCCGCCCTCCGCCCCCACTTGGCAGCCCTAGTTTACTACCAAAGTGATGGGGGAAGAATGTAAACAGGCACCGAGGTATGTCGCCGGCACAAATTGAATGTAAATCATTTGTCGGGCAATCCTAAACAGTGAGTGTTACACCCTTCTAAGCCTGTGGATACAATAGAAGGGCGTAACTCTGTTTAGGATTGCAGTGTTGGAAAGCTGTGATTTATTAAGACACAGAGATAAAGTTTAAGGCTAATAAGGAGTGAAGTGTTAAAAAATCCACCTGATGAGCTATCAGCATACTGGTATTTTATGCTCCGCTCAACTAGGAATATTTCATGCAGTCTGGAGCCATTTCAGATATGACAATTAGGGGAAAAGGTTGGAAATCCAATTTATTTTGTACTTTCTGTTCACCATGGTTCTCTGGCTGGTCCATCCGCAGTCTCCCTCCCACCCTCAGACACTTGGCAAGATCAAACTTGGGTGACAATGAAATGAGTGGAGAGCCAGGAGGGAAAGTCAGTTGTGCACATTTTTGCTCATTGTGCCACAATCTGCTGTTTCAGTATGGAACAATTAACACTGATGCAAGAAATAATTCTTTGTTACCACAACGATGAATCCCAAGGCATTTGGAGGTTCAGGTATGCCACAGCCGGACTGGAAGCAGTGAAACAGTTTCCACACAGGGATAAAACAACAGATTCTTTTGTGGCAAGAGTCCCGTAGCACCTTAGAGACTTACAAAATTTGTGACTCATGAAAGCTCATGCCCTGCCACAACCTTTGTTAGTCTCTAAGGTACTACTGAACTCTTGTTTTTTTTACTGCTTGTTGTTGTTCAGTCGCACAGTTGAGTCCGACTCTTCACGACCCCATGGACCAGCTCCCGCCAGGCCCTCCTGTCTTCCGCCGTCCTCTGAAGTTGGCTCAATTTCATGTTCGTTGCATCGATGACACTGTCTAACCATCTCATCCTTTGCCGTCCCCGTCTTCTTTGACCTTCAATCTTTCCCAGCATCAGGGTCTTCTCCAGTGAGTGCTCCCTTCTCATTGGGTGGCCAAAGTATTTGAGCTTCAGTTTCATTATCTGGCCTTCCAGGGAACAGTCAGGGTTGATTTCTTTTAGGATTGACTGATTTGATCTCCTTGCAGTCCAAGAGACTCTCAAGAGTCTTCTCCAGCACCATAGTTCAAAAGAATCTATTCTTCAGCGCTCGGCCTTCCTTAGAGTCCAACTCTCGCAGCCATACATGACTACTGGGAATACCATTGCTTTGACCTTGCGGACTTTTGTTGGCAGGGTGATGTCTCTACCTTTTATCATGCTGTTTAGGTTCGCCATCGCTTTCCTCCCAAGGAGCAGGCGTCTTTTAATTTCATGGCTGCTGTCACAGTCTGCGGTGATCTGGGATTCCCAGGAACGTGAAGTCTGTCACTACTTTTTACTGCTACAAACAGACTAACACAGCTATCTATCTTGATTCTTTTGTGGGTTAGTGAATGGTTAAACAGGAACCACTTATACCATGAAGAAACTTTGTTGGTCTTAAAGGTGCCATTGGACTCAAACTTTGTTCTTCTGCCTCAGACCAACATGGCTACCCCACCTGAAGGAACCAGAAAGTAAGAGTAGTTTTCACACTGGAGGGTACTAAGCAGTGGGGTCTCATTTGGGATTGGTATTACGATTGGTGCTATTTGGTTTGCTCATTAATGATCTGGATTGGGGGGCAAGCAGTCAAATGGCCAAGTTTGTGAATAATACCAAATTATTCAGCATTGTGGAGAAAAAAAATGGATCGTGAAGAGCTCCAAAAGGTTGGCTATCAGCCATGAGGGCTAAATGGAACCCTCTGAATATCAGTGTTGGGGGTGAATAACAGGGGGATAGCAGCCCCTGCTGATGTACCTTGCAGGCAATGCTCCCTCTAAGCTGTAGAGTCTTGTGAGCAAAAATTCTATTTTGTGAGCTACTGGCATTAAAGCTGTGAATGAGGGATTTGGCTACTGCATAAACTAGCTTGCTTTGGAGCCATCCTTCCTGAGCTAAGGCAAAAATTGTGTGAGCCGGAGGCTAAAAAACTGTGAGCTGGCTCACACTAACTCAGCTTAGAGGGAACACTGCAGGGCATCTGATTGACCTCTGTGAGAAATGGGATTCTAGATGGGCTGGACCCTCGGTCTGATCCAGCTAGGGTCTTCTTATGCTATGTCCATTTGTGGTTCCCAAAACAGCAGCTGTCTAAATGGAGGCCATTCAATTTCATTCTAGTCTAAAAACTTTTTCAGCTCTTGGGACTTTATCTTCCTTTCTAGAGATAAAAATATTCTCCCTCCTTCCAGGTACTTGGCAACCAAAATGACAAAAGGAAGAAAGGGAAGACCTTGAAACTATCCCAATTTCTCCTGCTGCTATGGCAACAAAATGATCCTTCTTCACACTTCAACACATACTAATGTATTTGGGCTTCATTACGAAACTCTAGGAAAACTTACGATCTTGTCATAATGAAGTCTTATATAACCTTCCCCTACAGCAGAGGCAAATATAGCCAGTTGTTCATGTCTATCAGGCTTTTCATGTGCAAATTTAATTTAGGATACTCGCAGTGCAATCCCAAGAAGAGTTAAAAAGGTAAAGGTAAAGGTTTCCTTGCTCGAAAGCCAGTCGAATCCGACTCTAGGGTTGCGGTGCTCATCTCCGTTTCAAAGCCGAAGAGCCAGCGCTGTCCGAAGACGTTTCCGTGGTCATGTGGCCGGCATGACTAAACACCGAGGCGCACGGAACGCTGTTACACCATTCTAAATCACTTGAGGTTAATGGCCTTAGAAAGGTTTAACTTTGCACAGGATGGCACTGTTGGTCTAGCATAGGTTCCCAGACTTATTTGGCCTACCGCCAAAAGGCTGCTTTAGATAGGGTTCTGGAGTCTTCTTTCTTTATGCTTTCACCACCCCCTTATTTGTATTCAACACCACCCAATTGCACCCAAGGCTCCGACCACCCACCTAGATCGTTCCAGCACCCTCAGGGGGTGATATTTTCCACTTTGGGAACCAGTGGGAGAGATACACACCAGTTGAAGAGCAGACCCTATGTGTTCAAGGGCCTGTTTGTAGATAATGGGAGCCGGCAACCTGTGGGACAAATTTGGGGGGGCAGAGCCTGATATGCTGGCACATTGATGTCGCTTTCAAAAAGACAGGAAGTGAAATTATTGTACACTCTAGAATTTACAATAACTCTATGGATGTAGCATAGAGTTTTTGTAAATTGAGCATCCACAATGTCATTCTGGTTTTTACTGGAAATGATGTCAGCACACTAGTATGACACTGGCGCACGCTCCATTCCTCCCTCCATGTCCTTCTACCAGCCCCTCAGGCAGCAGGAGGTGGGCAGTCTACCTCTATATCGGGAGGCCTGACATCCCTATGCATGAGCTGTGTGCTGTATGGCACATAGGACCTCCAGGTCCCTACCCTGAGGGTTGGGCCCAGTTTTTTGTAAGCCGCTCTGAGACCCCTTTGGGTAGAGAAGGGCAGGGTATAAATCCAATCTCCTCCTCTTCCTTCGCCTCTTCTCCTTCTCCTTCTTCCCTTGGCCAGCCACAGCAAGAAGAGCCCTGCAGCTAAATGCAGCCAGGGGGGCCAAGGCACACACCACTGGCAGAGTGGCCCTGCAGGAGAGGGCATCTGGGAAGCCACTAGAAGAGGCGGTGAGAGCAAAGACAGCTCAGCAGCAGCACCTGGGTTTGCTGGAGGCTGCCCAGGCAAGGGAGCAGCCCAGCATTGCACCAAGGCCTCAGCTGGGCCTGAAGGATCCCTGGGGCCTGGTGACAGCACAAGAGGCAGGGTGGGACCTGGCCTGATACACAGAAGGCCCAGACAAGGAAGCCAGATCCAGGGGAGAGCACCTGGTGGGGTAGAAAAGGGGAGAAGCAGTGGGGTTGCCAGGTGCCTACTGGCTGCCAGTGGGGGGCTCCAGGCTGCTCCCCGGGATCTTCTGACACATCACCAGAGGTGACATCGTTGCACTGGGCATGTTGTGTGTGTGCGTGGGGGATGCTCTAGCATTTGGGCAAAAGACTCTATCATTACCATAGGCAACATGCCTGGTGTGATGACATCACCTCCAGGTGACATCGTCATGCTGGGCACATCGGGCACAAGGGAGCTATTTGGGGTGGGGCTCCCCCCTCTGGCCAGCTGGCTGGCAGTGGATTGAAGTCCCCAAGGGTGGGGAACCCCCCACTGCCCCTGGGGACTGGGCAACCCTAAGAAGCAGTCCCAGCCTCACCAAGCCCCAGTGGGCTTAAGGCAAGCTCCTGTAGAGGAGGCCGGGGGATGGGGCAGGGTTTACCCAGACCCAGGGGGAAGCCCCATTGGCCCTGGCTCCTGACAGCTTACAGGGCCCAACCTCTGGACTGGAAGGCCAAGGAGAAGCCCTTCAAGGGCAGGTCAAGGAAGGGCCAAGGAGGAAGGCTCAGCCACTTCCTAAACTGCGAAAGGGAGAGGGTGACTTGACAGTCCTTTCCACCACCACCAGAAATGCACTGGGCCCTTGGTCTACAATCTGAATCCTATGGTGTTGTCTACTGGATGTCCCATCCTGTTGATTATACTGACCAGGGCTATTTTGGGGCTGGCTCCTGAGTTGGCCACGCCCAGCAGGAGCTCATTAGCATAACAGGCCACACCCAACAGCAGAAACTCATTGGAACTGGCTACATTAGGGGTGTGTGGCCTAACATGCAAAGGAGTTCCTGCTCCAAAAATGACCCTGGGTTTTGACAACAAACAAGGTAAACAGAATAACAAGCAAAAGGTGGGTGTGGCTGGATGACCACACTTTTGGTAACATGGGTGTGTGGCCTAATGTGCTAATGTGCTCTACTATCAGGGGTTTGGCCTAATATGCTAATGAGCTTCTGCTGTTGGGTGTGGCCTATTGTGCTAATGAGTTCCTGCTGGGCTTTTTCTACAAAAAAAGCCCTGATATTGACTCCCGCCAACCCAGCGGTTCGAAAGGTAAATAAATGAGTAGATAAATGGGTACCTGCCCTAGGTGGCAGGGGGCACCCACCTCCTGGTTCCGTGCTAGGAGTGTTGGCAGCAGCAACGGAAGGTGAAGACGGCAGTGGCGAAAACAACAATGGCGGCTGAATCCCGGATGACCAGACCTGACGGAAGGTGGAGCGAATGCAGGACGTGGGACGCAGGCGAAGCGGACGCAGGATGGCGCAGCACGGCTGGAGCCGGAAGGACATAAGCCGGAAGCTGCAGCCGGAAGCTGCAGCCGAAAGAGCGTTCGCGCGCAAAACACCGAGCCTCCGGAAGAAGGTCGCCGGGTAACCGGAAGATGCCAGAGACAACAACATTCGGAGCCCGCCGGGAGAAGAGAGAATGCGCTGCCAACAGGGTGCTGATAGGGAGTCCCTCCCCTTGTGAAATGTGGCCCTAGGTAGGTTTAATCACTACTATATATAGTAGTAAGTCTGTAAACCGCTCTGAGACCCATTAGGGGTTATGGGCGGTATATAAGTCTCATGTAAATAAATAAATAAATAAATAAAATTTGAGCAATCTGCCTTGAGACCCAGTGACAAAGGCAGACGATAAATACATGAATGAAAGAATGAATAAATACGTGAATTAATAAATATATAAATAAAACAGTGCAAAGGAGGTCTGGTTTGGGGGAGTCCAGGTAACACTCCGGCTGTCTTTGCAAATCCAGTGCTCGTTCTGTGTCACATAGAACACCATGGATCATTTCAAAGAGATGCCTCTCGTTATTTAATTCTATAACCTCCCCGTCCTGTTCGTCTTAAGAAGAGAACAGACCTTCCTGTACAGAATGTTTTCTAATATTAGATTTGAGCTCCAGTGAGCAAATAAAAATTCCATAGTACAAGAACAAGATTAGGCTTTCAATGCTTAACAATTTGGCTCTGTCACAATATTGTAATCTCAACATTTAATACTATGCACGTTTAAATTCCAGAGCCACAAAATTAGCCATGAATATGAAAATGACATAATCTAGTTCTAAGCGAATACAGCAGTCTTTTAAAGCAGGAGACTGATGCTTCGCTGTTGTGTTGAAAGAATAGCCTGTTCCCAAGGACTGAGATCTTTGTGAAACCCTGAGCCATCATGGTCAGAATATGCAAAAGACACATGTTCTCTATCCCTGAACCCAGGGCATAGCTTCGTAAGGGTGGAGGAAAAGGGAGAGTGCATTTCCAGTACTGCCCCAACTCCAGCCCAGGAGCTACAATTGGGAGGATTGGAAGGGAAGGAGCTATTATTGGGAGGAGGAACCACACAGTGTGAGGGAGGCAGAATGGTGGGAGAAGGGGAGTGGAGGGTTTACCTGTGGCAATGGGTAGGAGCTGGAACAAGGAGGGGCAGAAGAGGATTGGGCTGATAGTAGCAGGGGGGAAAGCTGCAGCCCCTCCTAACATACACTCTGAGCATTGAATTTCATAGACCTACAGTGCAGTCCTATGCAGAGTTACTCCAGTCTAAGCCAATTGAAATGAATGGGCTTCGACTAGAGTAACTCTACTTAGGATTGTACTGTTAGTGCACCAATTTTCAGCAGAGCTATTGGCAGGAGGCCATAGATGTACCCAAAGACTAATTAACATGTGGAATTCACTGCCAAAGGAAGTGGTAGTGGCTAAGCATAGCCAGCTCCAGGAGGGGATTGGATAAACATATAGAGCAGAGGTCCATCAGTGGCTGTTAGCCACAACATATATATGGAATACTCTGTCTTGGGAAGTGATGTTCTGTATTCTTGGTGCTTGGGAGGCATGGGAGGGCTTCTGGAGTTCTGGCCCCACTGGTGGACCTCCTGATGGTCACTGTTGTTGGCCACTGTGTGACACAGAGTGTCGGACTGGATGGGCCATTGGCCTGACTCAACATGTCTTCTCTTACTAGGAATAAGGCCTGTTGTGGAAATAAATACAACAAGCTCTAGAAAGAGGCTCTGAGTGGGTGCCCCGGCTTTGGACACTCAGTATCAATTTGCTGTGGTGACCTCAGCAGGGTATAATGGCACAGAGTCCACTGTTTTCTCCAAAGGAACTGATCTCTGCCACTTGAAGAGCAGTTGTAATCTTGAGTGATCTCCAGCCCCCCCCGAGATTGGCAACAATGGTTCCCCAGGAAGAAATGGATGGTTTGGAGGGTGGAGTCTATGGCATTGTACCTGTCTGAGTTCCCACCCCTCCTCAAACCCCACTATCTCCAGGCGCCACCCCATAAATCTCCAGGAATTTCCCAACCTGGAGTTGGCATCCCCTTTGTCTTCCCAGCCAACCATCAACTAACCTTTACCTGCCCCTCTGACTTCAGCTTTCCATCTCCTCCTCCTCCCTGCAGCCTCTACCTAAGAAGAGTACAGCCTTTCTTTGCAGTGGGGACCAAAGCAGCTCACATCATTCTTCTCTCCCCCTTTTGATCTGCACAACAACCCTGTGAGGTAGGTTAGGCTGAGAGTCTGTGACTGGACCAAAATCACCCACTCAGCTTCCACAGAAAGAACCTGGGTCTGGCAGACCCTGCTCTGAAGTGTTAACTGCTAAATCACACTGGCTGTCATAGGGTGGCCATCTCAGCAGAGTATAATAAAACAGACTCCACCATTTTCTCCAAGGGAATTGATCTCTGCCATCTGGACAGCAGTTGTAATTCTGAGTGATCTCCAGCCCTCACCTGGAGATTGGCAACAATGGTGCCCACTCAGTTTCCATAGCAAGAACCTGGGTCTGGCATACCCTGCTCTGAAGTGCTAACTGCTATGCCACACTGGCTGTGGTATCGCCTGGTATTACAACTGAACTCCATACAACAGATCTCTCTCTCCCCTTGGAGAAAATAAGTGCTTCGGAGGGTGGACTCTGTGGCATTCTATTCAGCTGAGGCCTCTCTCCTCCCCAAACTCTGACTTCCATAGACTCCACCACAAGTTCTCCAGGAATTTCCCAACCTGGAGCTGGCAACCCTAGTCAGGACTGACCCCAATGAGTTCCCTACAAAGGCCAAAGTAGGTCTGGAAAGGGCCTCCTGCCTTTGCCCTTTTACTGATAGAACCAAGCTTGGTTGGCTAGCAAAGCCCCTGAGGGGAAAATGAACTGCACAGCAGGAGGAGAAGAGAATGGTTTGATGGCCGCTGGCCCACCTCAGTAGCCAGCTAGCCACGGAGGAGCCAAGCAGTAGGAGAAGTTCTTCTTCAGGAGAGACAGCCATTTTGGCAGTTTATTCTGACAGGGAACAGTGGCTAGGGTGGCAGTGGGTGGGAGAGAGGAGCGGACCCAGTACCCAGCTGATGGCACATTAGTACTCTTGAGTGGCGGTTGATGGGCCAATGACTGATGGAGTGCACAGCACAGCCAATGGGAGAGCCAGAAACTGCTAATACATTGGGCTTATATATATATATATATAGGTGCTCTTATGTTCTTATGTGAACTGAGTCTTCAGAACAGGAGCAAAGAGCAAAACTGAGTTGTCTCCATCTAATATTTATTCCTTGAGGCACTTGATATTTCTGGTCCATGAAAAGTCTAGTGTTGTGGTTTCTGACTTGGGAACTTCTGACTGGGAGATGTTTTGAACAATGACTACTGCCAAAGCATGCCTGCATCATAAATTACAATTCTACGAATGGTATAGAATGAGGATAAACTCATGGGTTATGAGTCAGCCCTACCTTGGGTAGCCTGCAGCTCTTAACTGGTAACATACTTTCGTGAGCCTCAAGACACTCATGGACAATTCTAAGGATGAAAAAGCGATCAAAGGAAAACGTATGTTGTCTTTTCCCTGTGATCCCTGATGACTGAGCATGGCATTGCCCTGACAGCTTAGCCCTCCTTACCTGAGCTTACAATAGTGCTTTAAATATGGCACTAAATGCCAGTTTTGCATGATTGATTTCCCTTGCCAAACCAGTTGACGTCCATAGAGTTACTGGGTAACATGAAATGGTGAACTGGGAGTAGAAGGCAGCTGGTAAAGGACAGCGGACAGAGCTATAAGAAGCAGGGAGTTGGAGCTGCAGGACCTTGGAGAGCTCCCACAGAATACAAATGTTGCTCTAAGGATGTCTACAGACTGAGACAACTCTTTGTTGTCAGAGTGAGCTGCTGACTGCCTATACCAGTGGTGGCGAACCTATGGCATGGGTGCCAGAGATGGCCCTCTCTGTGGGCACGCGTGCCATCGCCCCAGCTAGGCCAAGACCATCATTAAAGTGTCGAATTCTCTGCCAAATAATTTAAAGTAAATGTAAGCATTTGGGATTGCTCTCCTTACTTTGTTTGGATCATCTTAAGTTAACGTATGAGTTGTTTTTTCTAAAGTAAAACCTCAGTATTCAGGTTAAATTGCCATGTTGGCCCTTTGCGATAAATAAGTGGGTTTTGGGTCACAGTTTGGGCACTCGGTCTCTAAAAGGTTCGCCATCACTGGCCTATACCTTGCCATTCAGCTGAGAACCCAAGGGGTAGGAAAGCTCACCGGGCTAGGGTCCTTGTTTGCAGCCGTCTGCTCCGGTGCCTCTAGAAATACTTTTGCCTTCTCAAGCACAGGTCTATAGGAGTACAAGGAGCTTTTGGTCACTAAGGTGTGGGCAGGGGAGGTAAGTGGAGGCACCATGTTGGAGACATCTAAATATCTAGCATCAGTGACGCATTTTAGTTTAACAACTTTAAAATTAATAATGGAAGTGTTTATTGTAGATCGGTAGTGGCTGTAAGTAATGAAAGGTTTGAGGTATGCAGAGATTCCTTTAGAGTGCTGTCAAGTTAAAGCCAACGTATGGTGATCCCTCATGGGGTTTCCAAGGCAAGAGATGTTCAGAGGTGGTTTGCCGTTGCCTGCCTCTGCATAGCAACCCTGGACTTCTTTGATACTAACTGGGGCTGACCCTGATTCTGAGTTCTGACGAGATTGGGCTATCCTGGGCCAACCAGGTTAGGTCAGGTCTTTCTTTCTTTCTTTCTTTCTTTCTTTCTTTCTTTCTTTCTTTCTTTCTTTCTTTCTTTCTTTCTTTCTTTCTTTCTTTCTTTCTTTCTCTCTCTCTCTCTCTCTCTCTCTCTCTCTCTCTCTCTCTCTCTCTCTCTCTCCCCTCCCTCCCTCCTTCCCTTTCTCCCTTTCTCTCTCTCTCTCTCTCTTTCTTCTCCTGCCTTTCCTCCAAGGAGGTTTTTAGCAGAGAGCCAGGTAGTGTGGTTCAAGAATCAAGCACAATGGTTCAGTACAACCTGCACCTAACAAATTGCTCAGTCTGAGAAACAAGCCCACCACCGTATAAGATCACACGGGACCCCTATTGGCTCCTTGTATCACCTGATCCCAGCTGGGCTCAAAACTGCAATATCATCCTCTGGCCACTTGTCGTGGCTGTGCCGTAGTGCAGCAAAGATCAAGCCAGTGTTTCCGGGCTGCCACAGTGGCTCAGGGGAAAAGGTATTTGGCCCCTGGCTGGTGCCAGACTCCCTAGTACGAGACTCTCAGTATCTTACAGCTCACTTCTGGACTGTGCATTCAATTATTTTGCATGCAGAATGTCTTGATGGAGCTTGCAGGGTATTGCTTGCCTTGTAGAATGGAACCGGCTACAGATAAAACACTGGCTTTAGATTGTATAGTCAGTGACAAGATTGGTTCTTTTGCTCCCTTACACATTTTATTCACTAGTTTAGGAATGTATATTATAACAAGCCACCCTCCCAAACTGAACCTTAGATTGGATGTTTTAAAAAATAAAATAAAATGAAATGTGGATCTTGAGCCATTAGTATAATTTTTTTTTTTGGGGGGGCATACATATCAGTGTGTATTTGTCTTGGAATGAAAAGCACAGTCTGACAACGTTCATGCATCATACATCTGGAAAGCCAATGAGTTTCAATAAAAGCTGTATTGATTTGTTTTTTCTTTACAGACTCCTTAATGGATCTGCAGTAATGAGATTTACAGCAAATTGATTACTTTTGTAGCTCTAATTGTGTCCTAAGCTTTAAGAAAACCGACTCTGAAAGTGGGAATTTAAAAACCAGCATAATTTCCTTGGAGGACGGAATCAAGCTTGAATAAAAGTGAACTAGCAGATTGCTGAGAGAAAGAACAAACTGTTTCCATTAGAGGCACCGTCGCAGAGGGCAAAATCTCTCCCCATGGCTTCCAAGTCTCAAACCACATGTGATTATGCGTCAAGACCACCTTCCCTCTGCTGGTAATACTTTGACTGGGATCCATCACAGCATTTCCATATGCAGAAGGATTTCCACATGTGGAGCATGACTTCTGTACCCCTCTCTTTCTGCAGCCCCAAATACCCCCAAAATGCTGTTCTTTTTTTGCCTTTCTAAAATGGATGGACAGCAAATTCTGTTGGCAAAGGTGCTATTTTGTCTGACTTTACTTCTCTAGTTACTAACAGGGAAAACCCAGAATCAGGTAGCTGCTAGAAAACCATTACAGACTACTTCCTACTTCAGATGCACCTGGTTCTTCACGCCTCTGTTTTATCCTCACACAACTACCCTGTGAGGCAAGATATGCTGAAAGATGACTGGCCCAAAGTCATCTGGTGAACATTATGATGGACTGGGGAGAACTTGCTTAGTAATACTCCCTCTAATACAGGGGTGTCAAACATGCAGCCTGGGGGCCAGATGAGGCCCCAGGAGGGCTTCTATCAGGCCCGCAGTGGAACTGGCTGTCTTCGGCTTCTTCTTCCAGTTCTGCTGCTGCTGCTGCATCATTGTAGGTCTGCAGCTTACAGATACACACCTGAACAGCATACTCAGGATTGCAACAGCACAGACATTTTGATGCAATAATTCAGAGCAAGAGGTGTCAGTTATCAGACACTGTTAAATAAACAAAACATTGCAAGAGTGCTGATGTTTTAAGCATGTTTTTATTTTAAGTAAAAAAAAACCACCTTTGTGTTTGTGTCCTTTATAAAGTTTATATCTCTGCTACCTGGCATTACATTTTATGACACACATGGCCCAGCCCAACAAGGCCTCATTTATGTCAGATCCAGCCCTCATAACAAATGAGTTTGACACCCCTGCTCTAAGATGTGGAGACTTGTGAGCAAAAATTCGACTTCGGGAGCTACTGGCATTAAAGTTGTGAGCCAGTGATTTGGCTACTGCATAACTTAGTTTGCTCTGGAGCCATCCTTCCTAAGCTAAGGCAAAAGTGTGTGAGCTGGAGGCTAAAAACCTGTGAGCTAGCTCACACTAACTGAGCTTAGAGGGAAGCCTGCTTATGGGAGAAGTAGTTCAGTACTGATGCTGTGATTAACATGCATTTGCATTAAAATGCAGGACAATTTTTCATAACAGGAAGGAATTGCCAGAAACTGCACACGTAGTGTAACCGAGGACAGATAACCTCCATGACAAACAGAGAAGTCACAAGGAGTTTTATAGTTGCTTAGAGTATATAACTTTAATTGCTGCCCAATGACATCTCCAGGGATGAGCAGAAAAAGAATGGAGAGCTATGTCAGTTACAACAAACATAAAAGTGAAAATCCCAGATGGGTTTTACTGATTACGTTTGATGCAATGTCATGTTCTAAGAACCTGAAACATTATTCTTACCCGCGGTACCATCCCCCCCCTTTAAATTTTCATGGCAGTTGAAGACAACAAATCATGTGGTCACAGGAATGGGAAATGGCCTAGAAATGACACTGGGTTTCCAGTTTAAGTGATGTGTTACTAATTTACTTAACATAAATGTTTACTGGCTCTGCACTGAGGGGAGCTGGTATAGGAGGTGGCTTAGCCCTGGGATATATTTTCAGTAGCTGGGATTAAAAAAAACCAACCCTGTACTTTAGGAATGTCCAAGCTTTTGGGTGTTCCCACTGGGATTTCCATGCTGTATTGCAGACCCTTCGCTATCATAAGTAGCTTTCAGTGTGGAGTGAAGATCTGTGAGACTTTCAGTGCACTTTAGTGATCATTTGTGAGTGGATTTCTGCCATTTCACACAGTAAAATGCAGTTGCAAAGTGCACTGAAAGTAGATTGAAAGTGCATTATTCAGCATGTGTGTAAGTGCAGTAAGTGCACTCAATGAAATTGCTGAGCGGTCGGGTTAGAACGGATAAAAGGAAGTACTTCTTCACCTAAAGAGTTATTAACACATGGAATTTACTGCCACAGGAGGTGGCGGCGGCTACAAGCATGGACGGCTTCAAGAGGGAATTAGATAAACCTATGGAGCAGAGGCCCATCAGTGGCTATTAGACACAAGGTATAGATAGGGGCTCTGGGGTAAGTGATGCTCTGTATTCTTGGTGCTTGAGGTGGGGTCAACAGTGGGAGGGCTTCTAGTGTCCTGGCCCCACTGGTGGACCTCCTGATGGCACCTGGTATTTTTGGCCACTGTGTGACACAGAGTGTTGGACTGGATGGGCCATTGGCCTGATCCAACATTGGCTTCTCTTATGTTCTTATGTTCTTATGTTCTTAAGTGTTCAGGAAGCTCTGTTGTGGGTAAGATGCCAGGGGAACAAGGAGGGAAGATAGGGTTGCCAGTGGGGGGCTTTGGGAGGGATTTCCTGGAAGGGGAACATTAAGAACATTGCTCATCCAAATCTAGTATGTTTAAAATAAGGGTTCCGGGCCAATTAAAACAGCAACAACTAAACTTGTAGCAAAAAAAATTTTTTTGAGCCCCCAGAGGGGATTTTTTATTATTTTTTATATCACTACAAAAACTATAACAGAAGAAAAGGGAAGGGAAACTACATTTACGGGATAAAGTAAAGAACCCACTACTAACTAAAAACCCAAGAGAGGAGATCCTCTTACTAGCTTAATTACATATAGTCTTCTCATCATTAATCCCATTATAAACTGTCAAACATTTATAAAACTTTTCCTTCATATTTTAAAATTTAACTGTCTAAAAACAGTACCCCCAATCATCCCATTTCAAAGTTCCCAAAGGCACAATTCAGAGTCCTTTAGCCTTTACTTCTCCTTTCCCCTTTTCTTCCGTAACTTATAAGGAATTTTTGGGGCTGCTGCCCCTTGCTCTGACAGAGAGTCCTCTCTGGAAGAACCCGAGTCTAGCTCGCCGCTGGACTTGATGTCCAGCAACAGCAGTAGCAAAAATGTCTTGTCTCATAAGCCAGAACATGTTGTATCAATTGAAGTCAATTCACATGAACACTATTTTTACTTTACGTTTCTCTCATGAATGGTCCAATATTTCGCAACACATATTCTGAAGTGTCTGCAGCAATGTTCCCTCTAAGCTGTGGAGTCTTGTGAGCAAAAATTCTACTTTGTGAGCTATTGGCATTAAAGTTGTGAGCAAGCAATTTGGCTACTGTATAAATTAGTTTGCTCTTGAGCCATCCTTCCTGAGCTAAGACAAAAATGTGTGAGCCGGAGGCTACAAAACTGTGAGCTAGCTCACACTAATTCAGCTTAGAGGGAACACTGGTCTGCAGACGTTTGGAGGCTGTGGATCATCTGTTTGCACCTTGTAGATTATATGCAATTGATTTTCTGCAGCTGGAAAAATCTCAGACTTTCTATCAAGAATTCATGGCTGCAAAAATTGTCTCGGCGGGAGCGTTTCCTCTCTTGTTCCAATGGATAGTTTTACCTTGTGCCGAATCTGCTTTTTAAAATTAATGTTGTGCTATGGCAGTGCAGAAAGCCAAGTTCCCGAGGCCCACTGCGGGAGGGAAAAATATTACAGCCCATTACATCTGGCTGATGTTTCTCTTGAAAAAGATGTTGATGCCATGTTACTGCTCCAGCTCAGAAAAAAGAGTCTCTGGAAATTCTGTCAGTGTGTACTGGGGAAAAAAAAAAGAGTTTCACGCTTGTTTTCTAGAGATGAATCTCATTCTTTGAGCCTTGCTTGCGCGTCAGCAGGCAAACAGCACCATCCTTTGCCTCCTGGGCTGCTATTCTTTGCGGTGATTGTGGTCATCCATCTTGGAAGCCTCTGCAGATTCTCTCCAAAAGATTCATAGTAAAGGATGAAGAGTAAACAACAATAAACTCCCCCCCCCATTCCAGGCACAGAAGAAAAACAACACACATTTCAAGTATATTATGGTTTCTCTAGCTCTCCAGCATCCTTGAGGCACTATTAATATTTGCTTCGGTGGAGCTTACTGATGAAAGCATAAAACTCAACATACTGACAGTGCATATTGTAATCCTATCTCCCTATCACAAGATAATGAGAAATATACAATCTATAGACTGGCTCCATCTTTTCCAATCATAATGGCTATCTGTGGCAGGCCAAAAAAGTGACTTCATTGTAACTTTCCCCTGTCATTCTTACACCAGTTTGGTTTAGTGGTTAGGAACACGGACTCTAATCTGGGAGAACCAGATTTGATTCCCTACTCCTCCACATGCAGCTGCTGATGTGGCCTTGGCACAGTCACAAGTTCTCTCAGAGCTGTTCTCTCAAGGGCAGTTCTTGAAAGAGCTCTCTCAGCCCCACCGACCTCACAGGGTGTCTGTTGTGGGGAGGGGAAGGGAAAGGAGATTTTAAGTTGCTCTGAAACTCCTTTGGGTAGTGAAAGGTGGGGTATAAATCCAATCTCCTCCTCCTCTTCTTCTACTTCTACTTTTTAAATGTTTTATATGCTGCCTTTCTGCTTCCATGGGCATTCATAGCAGCTTGCAATAATATAGGCCCTTTTCACATCACCATTCTAAACCAGATGTTATTCATCTGGTTTGGTGTAGTGGTTAAGTGCGTGGACTCTAATCTGGGAGAACCGGGTTTGATTCCCCACTCCTCCGCTTGCACCTGGCTGGATGACCTTGGGCAAGCTGTAGTTCTGATAAGAGCTGTTCTTGAAAAAGAGCAGTTTCTGTCAAGAGCTCTCTCAGCCCCACCCACCTCACAGGGTGCCTGTCGTGGGGAGGGGAAGGGAAAGGAGTTTGTAAGCCACTCTGAGACTCCTTTGGGTAGTTCAAGGCTTCATGCACACAACCACTACACCAAACTGGCTCTCCAGTTACTGGAGTTACTGGCTTAGGAAGATACCTAAGTAACTCCAGTAACTTTCCAAGATGGGGTACAAGGACTTCCACTGGTGATCCCACGATCAGTCATAATGGAAGAAGTTGTCCTCCAGGAATGTTAGTCTCAGCCTTTTGAATTTTGCCCAAGAAATGAAGTCAACAAAGATCTCCAGAGGAATGAGCCCACCTGTCTTTGAGCTTTTTTAAAAAAACCAATACATCAGTCCATGGTCAGATTTATATTTAACCACCTCCTGAGAAATGGTAGCAAACTGACTTTCAAACCATGGTTTTGTACTATGAGAGAGGCAGTTACATCTGTGGGAAATTGTTTCCACATGTTTCTTTTCTGTGTAGTTTTATACGGGTGTACGGGTGTGCGGTGTGGATTGAAGGTGTATCTGAAATCCTTGACTCCCCACTACACACCTTTTTGAGGGAAATTGCGGCAGTTCCGAGATGTGTAGCGGGAACTGCACTTAGGGTTGAATTTGCTCAACCATGGCCCCATCACACGGAGCATTAGCCACGCTAGAGAAATGGAAGATAGGCGGATTTTCCGGGCGCGATCTCACCGCCACATTTGGGAAGCGTAGAGCTCCCGTGGCTCAACCGAGGCTTCCCGGGGAAGATGCACGGCAAAAAACTAGTACCTCGGAGGTACTGGTTTCCGGAAACCGCGGGGCAAGGGCAGGCGTCTGATCGCATTTCCAGTGGCATCCGGCACCAGCCCATGCCCCATTGCAAAAAGGTTCCCCCCCCCTGAAGTCTCCAGGGATGCACACAAGCACCCAACGGGGCATGCACATACTTCAGGTTAAAAAAACCAAAACACAACCCCGTTTGCCGTGCCGCGCCACTTCTTTGGCGCGTCGTGTGATCAGCCCCTCCCCCCCAACCACGGGATCTTGCCGGGACCGTGAGGGGATGCCTGATCACGCAGTCGCGTTTTATTTCGCTGTGAGGCAAACAGCCACACCTCCCTCCCGCGATCTCTGGCCCATGTGACCGGGGGCCTTCAATTCAAAAGAGAGCCTGGGTTGCAGCTTTCAAACTGTTTGTGAAGAAGGGTGCTCAGGGTGGTAGCACAAATAAAGTGGGCTTCTCACATTTAATCCCTTGTGACACATACAAGAGTAGTCGATCAAAGTTAATTAAACAGAAATTATCAACTTTGGGGATTGATATAACAACTCTATTGTTAAACGAGTCATTCAGAGAAATTAAATCAAAACTAAAGGATCTTGATTACAGTAGTACCCTTCAAAGAGCCCGACGTACTTGCTCTGGTTTATCTTTGGGTCTTGCCCCCCCCTGAGGCTATTCCATCATATTGTTACACTTTAAAGATCCCAAGACAACACAGAGCCTTCACCTTGGTGAGACTTAATTCTTTTCCTTCTAAGTTGCTCTCTGGTCGTTTTACGGGACTTCCATTTTCGGAACGACGTTGCGATTGTGGACAAGAGATGATAGAAACTATGGATCATATAATGCTTTTTTGCCCCAAGTGGAATAAGGAAAGAGAGAGATATATCATCCCCGTTATGAGAAAAGAAAAGCTTCCTTTTCTTCCTTGGGTAGTTTCAGTGTTATTGTCTTATTATTCCTCTGACAATCAAACCACGGTTATAGTGGCTTCCTTCTTAGCCGCAGTGATTAGGAAAACAAATCTCCTGGAGTTTAATTAGCTTACTGTTGACAACTGTCGACTGTGTATTTAGTAAGTTGACAGTTTTAAGTGTTTTTTTTTTTAATCTTTGCAAAAAAATGACTGATTTGTTATTACTTGCTTGGATTTAGTGTTGGTCACATGTTTTTATCCTGTTCTGTTGCTATGGCTTTTTTGCTAATGCAATAAAGATATATATATCTCAAACAGTTAAAATGAACCAGACGTTTTCAGACTGTGGGCCTAAAAACACCGAAGTTCATAGGAAACTTATTGGAAATCCCTTGATGAGAAGATTAGTAATGGCCGCCAGTAGGCAAGACACAGTGGGGTCCCATGGCAGACTCACTGAGTTTCCCTAGCAGATAACTCAATGTGAAAGTGTCTCATAAGGGTAGGTAGGACAACTGAGGAGTGATTCATACATTCATCTGTATATTTTCCCATATCTCACTGGTTGCGAACACCCAGATGCATGTGTGAATTGACTCACATGAAAAGGAAAGCATCTGACATGATCTGTCCATTTTGTCTACTGGTTTATTCACACATACAAGTTCTCACTTGATGTCACAGACCAGAACTGGACATGACAGGAGTCACATGACTAAGACTGGAAATGGCAACAACGGCTCCTCCTCCTATCTGTTCTGGTGATGTGTGATGTGATATCACTCCATGGAGAATTTCTCTGCCACTGCTCTAGGGCTGCCAAATTGGCCCGGGGGGCGGGGAAACCCCCGCCTTGGAGGCCCGATTTCCGCCGCGGTGAAATCGGGCCCCGGGGGGAACGCCGCCCCGGCGTGCGCGTCACTAGGAAGTGACGTGAGCATGCAGGGCACGCTGGGGGCGGGGCCACAGCCATACAAGGGAAAACTCTATGGTTCCCCCTTGTATGGCCGTGGCCCCGCCCCCAGCATGCCCGGCGTGCTTACGTCACTTCCGCGTCATTTGCATGCGGCACGCGCGCGCGCGCAGAGGACGCCAGCCGGGAGCCCCCCGCTCAAAGCTGCACTTCGATTTGGCAACCCTACACTGCTCCATTTCCTTAGATGCTGATTAGTGGGGACGGGCACTGAGGAAGAGATGTGGGCTGTTGTTTTGGGAAGCAGCCATGTGTCTCCCATCATTTGTTTTGGGAAGCAGCCATGTGTCTCCCAGTGCCGGTAGGGCAGTCCCCACCCCTGACTATATGTGGCCATAGATAGGGATAAAAGAGTAACTGTAAGCCGCTCAGAGACACCTTGGGGTTCGAGCGGGATACAAGCTGAAAGCATAAAAATAAAATAAATAAATCATTCCTAGTTCTGGTGTTAAGTCAGTGGGTGCTGATCCTCACACAGGTATGATTTGGCCTTAATAGTCTAATGGCCGGTGAGTTCTAAGTAAGTGGAAGCAACAAGAAACATCCTTTGTGTCTCGAAAGGTAGCTGCGTGGTCAAATACAGTCCTGCAACTGATCCTTTCTCCCCTCATTCTTATAGCTCCATTATATCATTTCCTAAGAGGGGTATTGCTTGCCAAGAACAATCGTGCCAAATCAAATAAGAGAAAGAGCACAGGGTTTTTAACCAATTTGATTCCTAGCAGTGAAACAATATTTATTGATCACGTTGGCACCCTGCAATCTGGTTTTCTTCTGGAGAATATACTGGACCCGCCCATTACTGGACCATCACCCGTGATGTATTTACTGCTGGCAACAGCTAATTAATTACAATGAATTATTTATAAACTTTCAATGAGAAGGGCCTAATTATTATGGGTAATCATCAGAACAAAAGTCTTTGTGAGGAGAGCTTGCCTGATTAGGCTATTGAAAACGGACGTAAAACAGCCCCGGAAAAAAAAAGAAACTGGATTTTAATTTTAACAGAAAGTTGCCATTATCAGGCACTGGAATGTCCCAGTAAGTTGCTGATGAGAGATGGTTTGTGTACAGGGAAATGTGAGCTGAGACACAAACTTTTTTACTTAGAATGTTCGAGAAAGAACAGCAAAAAAGGGAGGGAGCAGTGCCGACATTTTCAACAGCACACCACAGTGAGCCAGAAGTGCAACAAAGAGGTGAAAATGGAAGAAAGGAGTTTACCTCAAGAACGGCTCAACATAAAATTGTTTGAGATTTAATTTAATAAAAATACTGTTTACACGGTGCTATTGTGGTTAGTGTGCAGACTCCGACACCGTGGTCCCTTTGTAGGTATTACTGCTCTGAATGGTGGCAGGAGAAAATTTTAAGAAGTTGCCATCATCTGCACAGTGCTGTCACTTCCAGGGAAAACTCAGAAGTGACATTTGGTAGCTCTAGGAATTGCTGGAAACTCTGTGGTTTTCCAGAGAGTGATCTCATGGCACAGATGCTAACACAGCCTCCCCATGTACCTGTCCCTGAAGCTTCCTTCTCCTTCTCAAGCACACATGGTAATGGTGAACAACAGCCTAGGTGGGTAGTAGTAGTAGTAGTAGTATAGCCTAGGGGGTTAGAATCTATGTGTCAAGAGCCAATGTCACCCTTGAGTCCTTGCTTAGTTTTCAGTTTGGCCTGCTATGAAAATTTAGTTGCTAGTCGGGGACACAGTGGCACCAGGGGAATAGGTAAGTATGACACATGAACCAGAGGGCAAGGAAAGTTGTACCTAGTGAATTTTTGGCTTCTACTCAGTTTGCACTTCTTTGAATCAGGTCCCCCTACCAGTAGCTGAGGCCGCTGGAGGTCTGACTGCAAACCACAACTGCCATAGTGACTCGAACTTATTTATTTATTTATTTATTTATTTATACCTTCAATTTGTACCCCGTTCACCCCCGAAGGGCTCTGAGCGGCTTACACGGTGCATTGTGCAGAGACCTATGCAGAAACCTTAACTATTGCCACAGTACGTCTGGGATGGGGGGAGCCCTACCAGGTACTCTCCCGGCTCCGATCGTTCGTTTATCCGGCGAGTGGGCGACTTCTTCCAGTTCTCTCCGGTGCGTCTTCTGTGGCCTCCGCTGTTCTTTCAGCTCTCTGGCGACTCCTCTCGGGGGCTGTTGGTTATGGGCCCTAGTGCACAGCCGCGGTGGGCGTCACAATGTCCTTGCGGCTCCGGACGTCCTCCTGCTGGCCACGTCATCAGCTGCCGAGCCAACCGCCTCCTTGGGATGTTGCTGCCTCTCTTCATCTCCTCCGTACTGACCGCCGTTGTGTCACCGCCGCTTCTCGATTCCTCGCTCGGCTGGAGCCCAATTTCGAGGGAGGGGTACCCCCCTGTCCTCCTATGGACAGGCACCCATTTACCTAATTGCCCCTAGGGGCTTTCAGACTGCTGGGTTGGCAGGAACTTCAGTCGATCCTGGGGATTTATATTAATTGCAATTAAGGCAGATAATGGGCCCGATTGCAAATCGTCCAAATAGCTCGCTCAAGCTTGTTAGAAACAGCGGGAAGCGTTTGCAGTGTTGAGCTTCATTTCCTCTGGAAGGAACTTTTTCAATCTTGGCATCTGTCCAGACACCCAGTAAACTCTTTGGCTTGTGATGCGCTGTCAAAGGCTGAATAAGTCAAATTTGCTGCTCACAGTGAAAAAAAAATCAAAGGACAGTAATGTGGGTGGAGAAGGGGAGAATATTCCAACAGACTGTCTTTTCCAGAAGCCAGGTTCTGCTCTCCCCTCCCCACTACCTGCAATGCACATGATATGCAGTCACAAGGGTGCTTTGACACAGTGTTGATTTAACTGCTAGCAAAAGAACAGTCATTGTTGTGGAAGACTGGCATGGCACACTATCCTCGGCTGTGCTCTGAGATCTCATGTTGCTTACCCTTGGAGGGTTCTCTGCCCATTCTGAGGGTACATCCAGGGTCTGGGAATCCAAGTTACCAGCTGCCTTGCAACACACAGTATCTTGCAGGGACCTGGCATATCTCTGCTAATGGAGACTGAGTGTGCCTTCCTCTTCTGGAAGGAAGCCCCACTGAATAAACCTGGGCAGGATTCTTTCTAGGCTCCCAGCAGAGTGATGGAGAGAGGGCCTCGTCAGAGATCCATTCTCAGTGACAAATGGCAACTGTTCTCGTCTCAGGGGAGAAAAGCAAGGAGTGCATTAAGGGGCACAGCTGAAATAGCAGCTGAACGAACTGGAAAAAAATCTATGAGACAAGGAAAAAGAGGATGCAGCCCTAGGGCATTTGCAGAATTTAAGCGAAGGTCTGGCCCACCAGGAAGAAGAAAAATGAAGAAGAACCCCCCCCCCTGAAATGGTGCCAAATGGAAAAGAATCTCCCTTATAAATAAAAGCCGAATGGTGGTGGCACTTCTCTAGAACATTCCACACGCTCCAAAATCAGTTCGCTCTCTGATCTGTTATTCAGAGGGTCTCCCTATCCACTGGCTCCTTTGCCTGAGTCCTGCCTCCAACATTTTAAACATTTTGCTATTCCCTTCCCCCCCATAGCCAGTCAGAACACAGAGGTTATTTGCATATGCAGCCTCATTGGCCTTTGCCTCGGAACACAGAGGTCGTTTGCATATGTGACTTGATTGGCTTTTGCCTCTACCATTCTAAACAGTTTGCTGTTCTGAGGTAAAATGTGTCCAATCTCCAGGTGAGGGGTGGAGATCACTCAGAATTACAACTGCTTTCCAGATGGCAGAGATCAGTTCCGCTGGAGAAAATGGTGGGCTCTGTATCCTTATATACTGCTGAGGTGGCCCCCATATGACAGCCAATGTGACGTAGCAGTCGGGGCTTCAGAGCACGGGAGAGGCTGCAGGTGTGTGGGGGGTGGAAATCTGAAGAGTGAGGGGGAAATAAAGGTGGGTTGATGATTGGCTGGGAAGGAGATAGGGTTGCCAACTCCAGGTGGGAAATTCCTGAATATGTGAGGGATGGAGCCTGGAGTGGGTGAGGTTTCAGGAGGCGTGGGACCTCGAACAGGTACAAAGCCATAGACTCCACCCTCCAAACCAACTATTCCCTTTTGGGGAACCATTGTTGCCAATCTCCAGGTGAGGGCTGGAGATCACTCAAAATTACAACTGTTCTTTAGGTAGCAGAGATCAGTTCCTCTGGGGAAAATGGTGGACTCAGTGTCATTATACCCTGCTGAGGTTGCCACAGCAAATTGACACTGCATGTCCAAGGCCGGGGCACTCGCCCAGAGCCTCTTTCTAGAGGCCATTGTATTTATTTCCACAAGCCTTTTTTCTAGTCTTTAATAATTATACAACCACTACGTGTTTCATGTGCAGCTTCGTCAGGGGGAATCTACTGTGAGAATGTAAAATATAAAAGTTCGATACATCATTATTTAAGAATTGATAAAATACAGGTCAGTTTCACAGAGCATGTACACAGTTCATAAACAGACGTTAATATTTATACAATCGAACCAGCATTGACCTGGTGGCTCAGAGGTTAAGATGCTGAACTGCAGACTGGCAGTTAGAGACTCTAGTGCTGCGTGATGGAGTGAGCTCCCATCTCTGGTCCCAGCTCCTGCCAACCTAGCAGTTTGAAAGCAAGAAATTGCAAGTAGATAAATAGGTACCGCTTCGGTGGGAAAGGTAATAGCGTTCTGTGCACCTCGGTGTCTAGTCATGCCGGCCACATGATCACGGAAACGTCTTCAGACAATGCTGGCTTGGAAAGGGAGATGAGCACCGCCCCCTAGAGTTGGATTCGACTAGTTTTCGAGCAAGGGAAACCTTTATCTTTACATATGACATAATTACAAAGGAATCCCTGTTTAAGTTGTTTGTTAATTAGGCATTAAAGAACCATACCGACCTTTCAGATTCTTTTTAGTATCGTTCCTGTGCATACACTTGAACAGAGTGAGCTGTCTGGACTTGCCCTGGCTCTTATCTACATGAGCGACTGCCAGGAGATACTCTCATTTAACCCTTTGGGGTGAGGAGTTTTCAGTTTCAAAATCCATCCAGCCTCTTTTCTCAACAGAATTCTGTCGTCCTGTTTGTCAGATTAAAAAAAAATCTGTGGGTTTTTGTTTGTGCTCTAAGGAATGTTCTACCAGAGGAGCACCAATTCTTTTATGAGACATATTACTGTTATGTTCAGAGAGTCTTAATTTAAGGGACCTGCTTGTCTAACCAATATAAATTTTCCCACATTCACGTGATACTGCATAGACCACATGATCACTGTTGCATGTCTTGAATTCTTTAAGATGATATTGCTTATTGTCGATAGGACTAATAAAATACTTTGTGGATTTTGCTTGTTTACGAAAGCAGCAGTGCCCACAGGGAAAGTGATCCGTTGGAAGACTGGATCCTGGTAAAACAGACTGTGAATTCTTTTTCTGATAAGTGTTGCTGTGGACTAAGAGATCTTTCAAGCTGGCCCTGGAATCTGTTTCAAGTGCTCCATGTTGAAACATATCCAGAGAGTTGTGCCAAACGGCCGTGTCTTCACTATTTCGCAAGGATAATCATCAGCACACCTCATACTGAAGATAAAGAATTCCAAGTATCCAAAATCAGGAATCAGACCTGGCATCTTTTGTTTTAGAAATTAAGCACCATCATCCATCCCATATGGGATTTCCTTTTCGATCATAATATGATCCATATGGTAATTCACTGAAGAGGAAAGCAATTGTTCCTGCTGGGCTTGTGCAGGCCATAATCTGCAGAGCACTTGGGCACCAGCTGTCTCCTCCTAGATCTGGTTTTCACTTATGGCCATCTATGATACCAAAAAAGGAATAACAAGGAGAGCAAATATTTGGGGAGAGGCTGTGGCTCAGTGAAAGAGCATGTTCTTGGCATGCAGAAAACCCCACGTTCGATCCCTGACATCTCCCAATTAAGAGGCTCGGGTAATTGGTGATGTGAAAGACCTCTACCTGAGTAGACCCTGGAGAGTGACTGCCAGTCAGAGTAGGCAATACTCACCTCGACAGACCAAGAGCCTGTTTTAGTATGAGGCAGAGTCATGCGTGTTCATGTATAACTTGCTTAGTCACAAAATGTTCTCAGGGCTAATGTGATCCAGGGTGTGTGAGTGGGCATGTGCTTGCCCTGGAATGTGTGAATCCAACCCTTAAACCAATAGTTACTGGTAGGCCTGATCTTGAAACACGTGAAGTAAACAGATGAGCACTCCAAGGAGCTCAGAGTGGTTGCCTCTTCTGCCTTTCATCCTCACCACAACCCTGTGAGGCAGGTTAGCCTGCGAGAGTGTGAGTGGTTACCCAGTAAACTTCATGGGGATTTGAACCCAGGTCTCCCAGATCTTATGACACCCTGTTCCCCCTCTCTGAGCACATGCAGAGGCCTCGGCTGCTGGATAACTGTGGTTTACAGCAGAAAAATCTGGACCAGATGGGGCTTTCAGACAGATCACAGGGAGCATGCGTGAACTACTGCAGACATCAGACCCTTTCCAGTTTGGTGTAGTGGTTAAGTGCGCAGACTCTAATCTGGGAGAACCAGGTTTGATTCCCCACTCCTCCACTCGCAGCTGCTGGATGACCTCGGGTAAGCCATACTTCTGTCAGAGCTGTTCTTGAAAAGAGCAGTTCCTGTCAGAGCTCTCTCAGCCCCACCTACCTCACAGGGTGTCTGTTGTGGGGAGGGGAAGGGAAAGGAGCTCTGAGATTCCGAGTGAAGGGCGGGGTGTAAATTGAATCTCCTCCTCCTCCTCCTCCTTTCTTGATTGCTGCCACCAAGTTAAAAGTAATAGTTCAGTGACATTTAGGGCTGCCAAGTGGGGGTGGGGGGCGGGTAAACCCCCGCTTCGGAGGCCCGATTTCCGCTGTCGCTGAATCGGGCCCCAGGGGAACTCTGCCCCCTGAAGTGCAGCGTCGCAACCACGTCAATCACGTTGGGGGCATGACCTCCAACGATCGGGGCACGCCCTCAACGTGTTCGACGTCATGCGTCACTTCTGATGATGTGCTGGCGGCGCGCACGCGCTTCACGCGTGGACGCATCAACAGAGAGCTCCCAGAGTCCAGTGAGGCTCCCCCACCAGTAGGAAAAATCAACTTGGCAACCCTAGTGACATTTATAACTTGATACATAATCTTAACTGCCTTTACTTTCATTACTAGGCTATTGTAGCTATTTTTAAAAAATCACACTTGATATACATTTTTAAACATTTTTATTCTAAGGACCGTCCAACTTATTTCAAGGGAACTATTCCCAAGTAAGCATGCACAGAGTTTCATCATAAAGATAGACCTACATATTACAAGAGAGACATGGGATTTCCACCTACCCATCCCTTCTCTAACTCTAATGCACGAATGCAGAAGATTTCCAGAGAAAAACCAACAGGTGCTTAACCCTTTCCACTCATGCTGGTTCCGCCTACAGTATCTGTTTGTTCAGTCCCCATATCTGGGTTCTAAGACTGGAGAAATCTCGTCTGCAGCGGGGGAAGAAGTTCTGACGCAAGGGGGGATGTGCTAGGAAGAGTAGCAGATATCAGAAAGGTGTTTTTTGTTTTGTTTTGTTTTTTAAAATTCAATTGTAATAAGGACTTTGGATAAAGTTGACAAATACAGTTTTAGCAATGCAAGAATGCTTTGTTATTGTTCAGTCGCACAGTCGAGTCCGACTCTTTGCGACCCCATGGACCAGATCATGCCAGGCCCTCCTGTTTTCCGCCGTCCTCTGAAGTTGGCTCAACTTCATGTTCGTTGCATCGATGACACTGTCCAACCATCTCATCCTTTGCCGTCCCCGTCTTCTTTGACCTTCAATCTTTCCCGGCATCAGGGTCTTCTCCAGTGAGTGCTCCCTTCTCATTTGGTGGCCAAAGTATTTGAGCTTCAGTTTCATTATCTGGCCTTCCAGGGAACAGTCAGGGTTGATTTCTTTTAGGATTGACTGATTTGATCTTCTTGCAGTCCAAGGGACTCTCAAGAATGTTAGCTACCCTAAATTTGGAAGAAAGCAGGCCTAGCAAGCCAGCTCTCCTCCAGTAGGCTTTTCAATACATTTATTAATATATTGACATGCATACCCTCATGTGGCAGCATGGAAGTACTGCATCCACCCAGAAAGATGGCCCTGTAAGTTGTAAGATTTTGTGTGTGTGTGTGTTGGGGGGGTGATAATAACTCCACGTTGAAAAGCAAGCAAGGTTTATTTCAAAGCGTTGGTTTAACCAGAACAGGACATTGTTAGGAATAACTACAGGTAACCAGGGAAGGCATAATATAGACATTTGAACCAGGTAAGGACCAATGAGCCCAGTTCCCGCTGGCGGGAATAGAACATGCAATTCGCGCCCATTGCATGGGAACGCAACAGTTCTATAATGTCAACACAGGTTCAGTTCACATGCTAGATACCCAAAACATTCTAGGCGAAGCGTTCCTCCTACATCCAGCTGCCCGACCTTGGCGAGTTCCGCGGACTACATAACATAACTCAAGCAAAACAAGGAATGAGGGAGGGGGGGTGCAGGATACTACACAGGAACCGGAATGACAATGGCAGCTCGCTGACATAAGGCCAGAATAATGAAGCATGCAGGGATGCAACAAACACCCTCCTCTGTGGGTAGGTACTTCAGGCTCACAGGGACCTCATTATTGTTATTATTATTTATTTCTCATAAGGTACACTTGCATCTATTGCACAGCACACTATTGTTGCCAGGCACATTTTGCAAATTCCAGTACTAAAGTCATAATTCACATGACTGGGAAGATATCTGGTTAAGTGGTTTATGTTACTCAAAATTAGGGCTTTTTCTGGTCCACTTCTAAGATCGAATTGTTTCCAAAAATTGAAAGGCATGTATGGCATGACTTCAGCAGAATGTAAAAATTAAGAATCTCTGAATGGAAGATGATCGTGGCAAAATAGTTGATTATTGTTTCATCAGTCTTTCATGAGTGTGTTACAGCTGCAAAACTCCTTATTTATCTTTCTATAACTGTGTATCTAATGCAATTGTTGTGGGATATTGTTGTTGCACGGATACCAAAACAGGCCACAGAAAGACCAGTACCTTTAAAGTACTGTGCAGGATTATCTAATTCATGAGCAAATGTTCAGGAATCGCCCTAACCACTCCTCTATTTGCATGGCAAACCAAATACAAATAGCACTCTACACACAAGAATGCCCTTTCATCGGGTCACCGTCCCACTTGTGTTTTCTCCAGGCATATTTACATTTCATAGCCATGTACTGGCAAAGCTTCAAAATGCTCTCTCAGCTGATTCTTAATAACACTATGCTAAGCCATGCTCTAAAGATGCTGCCAAGACACTTACCGGAATTTCAGTAGCCACTGCCAGAATTCAGTTGCAACACCTGGCTATTACAGGTATAAGCTTTAGCGCATGAAAACTTCTTTGTGCATGTGCACAAAAGCTTATACCTTGGATAAAACTTTGTTGGTCTTACAGGTGCCACTTTGTTTTGCTGCTTCAGACCAGCACGGCTACCCCACCTGAATCCAACTTTTTATGTATTTATTTGAACCGATACTTTGTGATATGTGAATACTAACTTACTTCTCACTTCGTATTTAATGTTTGGCACTGAGAAATAAAATCTCTTTAATGATGTAAATAGTTTTTTATGTCTTACTCTGAAGCCACGTACTTACTACTTTTTGAACTTTTTGTTGGATTGTCATGCGGCTCGGCTACTACTGTATCCACTTTCCCCCAGGTATGCCATAAAAAGAAAGACCATCTAAAATTTGCATACAAATTAGTTATGGCCAGGAATAATTTTTGTTGTGCATCACATTTTTGGGGGGTCGTCTTACATTCAGGGTTATCTTCCTTTTGAGTAAATATGGTATTACAACTTCTTAACAAAAACTTTTTGCATATTTCCCCCCTGTAGTTCTCCAATAGTTTTTAATGGCTCTTACCACCTTCCTCGGCAAATAGAAGGGGAAGTCTTGGAAGCAGTGACAGACTTCACATTCCTGGGATCCAAGATCACTGCAGACGGTGCCTGCAGCCATGAAATTAAAAGACGCTTGCTCCTTGGGAGGAAAGCTATGGCAAACCTAGACAGCATAATAAAAAGTAGAGACAACAAAAGTCCTGTGGTATTCCCAGTAGCAGGGCTATTTTTGGGCAGGAACGCGGAATGCACAGGAACGGAATTCCGGCTGGCTTCAGAGTTGGCCACGTCCACTACAGCCAAAACCTCTGCATGTGTGGCTACAGAGGGAAGGCCTGGAGAGCGACCCTCCCCAATGACTCCAAGGTGGGGGGGCCGGGGGGGAGGCCTGGAAGGATCGGGGAGGGATTTAAATGCCTTCCTGTGCCTTCCCCGGCCTGTCCAAGGGCCGGCTTGCCCGGGCCAGCCAAAGGAAGGCATGTGGTGTGGCCTAACATGCTAATGAGTTTCTGCTGTTGGGTGTGGCCTATTATGCTAATGAGTTCCTGCTGGGCTTTTTCTACAAAAAAAGTCCTGCCCAGTAGTAATCTATTGCTGTAAGAGTTGGACCGTAAGGAGGGCTGAGCACCGAAGAATAGATGCTTTTGAATTATGGTGCTGGAGAAGACTCTTGAGAGTCTCTTGGACTGCAAGGAGATTGAATCAGTCAATCCCAAAGGAAATCAACCCTGATAGTTCCCTGGAAGGCCAGATATTGAAGCTGAAGCTCAAATACTTTGGCCACCCAATGGGAAGGGAGCACTCACTGGAGAAGACCCTGATGCTGGGAAAGACTGAAGGTAAAAGAAGAAGGGGATGGCAAAGGATGAGATGGTTAGACAGTGTTAGTGATACAATGAACATGAAGTTGAGTGGACTCTGGAGGATGGTGGAAGACCGGAAGGACTGGCATGATGTGGTCCATGGGGTCGCGATGAGTCAGACTTGACTGTGTGACTGAACAACAACAAAAAAAACACCTTAATTATTATCACAGTCAAGTGCTTTCTTATGTATGAGTATCGGCTGCGAAGTGGCTCTCTAAATATAAGGAGGCCAGCCTCCAGGTGGGACCTGAGAATCCCCTGGAATTACAGCTCCTCAAAACTTCAAGCACTCTGGACAGGCAGCATATATTTTCCCCTGAGAAGAAAACAAGTTTCTTTTTTTTTAACACCACCCCTTATCATTGCTATG
This sequence comes from Gekko japonicus, assembly GCF_001447785.1. Lineage (NCBI taxonomy): Eukaryota > Metazoa > Chordata > Lepidosauria > Squamata > Gekkonidae > Gekko > Gekko japonicus. The sequence goes on from NW_015167557.1 coordinate 552,504, forward strand.
TTGAGGAATAACACATAAAGTTTCTCCAGCCCAAGCACACATTGTTGTGGACCTTTCATTTGGACGTGACACACACAAGGTCTCACAATCAGTGCATAGGAGCCCTATGCACAATTGGTTTGGTGCACTGGAATAAATCTGCGCATGGTTCGCACTTGGACTCCAGGCAATTGTTCCCCTGAGTCATTTCCTTTGGCACCTCCCGCTCAGTTTATTTTGATACTTCATCAGCCTGAGCAGAGCTCAGGGCGGTGTAAAAAGTAAAGGTAAAGGTTCCCTTGCTCGAAAGCCAGTCGAATCCGACTCTAGGGTTGCGGTGCTCATCTCCGTTTCAAAGCCAAAGAGCCAGCGTTGTCCGAAGACATTTCTGTGGCCATGTGGCCGGCATGACTAAGCACCAAGGCGCACGGAACGCTGTTACCTTCCCACCAAAGTGGTACCTATTTATCTACTTGCAATGTCTTGCTTTCGAACTGCTAGGTTGGCAGGAGCTGGAACTAGAGACAGGAGCTCACTCCATCATGCAGCACACGGGTCTCAAACTGCTGAACTACTGACCTTCCACAGCCTGCAGTTCAGCATCTTAACGGTTTAAAACAATAAAAACACACCAATTAACCTAAAAGATGGCACTAGAGCATTCCAGTAGTGCCACTGTCACACGGGGGGGGGGGGGGGGGGGGGAGAGAGGAAATGGGAGCTCCAGAAGGATGAGACCATCACTGTCCTCAACCAAATACTTGGTGGAACCTCTCTACCTTACAGGCCCTGTGAAACTGCATCAGGTCCTTCAGGGCATGGGTGTTATTTGGCAGTGAGTTCCACCAGGTTGGAGCCAGGGTGGAAAACATCCTGGCTGAGAACAGCCGGACATCCCTCGGGCCAGGGACCATCAGGAAGTTTTGACCGACTGAGCAAAACGCTCTTCTAGGGGTATACTGGGAGAGGTGGTCTCAAAGATATATGGGTCCCTGACTGTTAAGAGCCTTGAACAACTGTTGAAATCTGGATCCTGGAGTTTCCCTCTCCCCCGAGAGCCAGATTTGGGGGTACATTTCAGGCTGCATGGGTGGAGGTCCGTGTGCCCTCAGAAAGGCAGTGTTGGATCCACCCCCTTATCCCTAAGTACAGATATAACAGAGACAGGTTGTCATTATTCAGTGGTGAGCAAAAAAACACTTTGCACACGCATCCTTTTGAATCTAGTTATTTCACAGACTGCAAGCCCAAGTCCTGTGGTGAAGCTCAGGTCCTAGAACCCCTGTCTGATGAGCTGTGGCTCAAGCTCTGAAGAACAAAACCAAATGACAAAAAAACAGTCTAATTGCAATGCTGGCTGCATTTTCATATGGAAAATGAGCTGCAGTTGCAAGTGACACAGTGGCAAGAGGCCTCCAATACCTTGTCTTGTTTAATGTCTTCTCTGAGGATATTATTCACGCACACACTGCTCGCTGACACTGGGACCAGGCTGCACCCTGGCATCCAGTAGTAAGCAATTAAGAAAAACATTTCTAAGTCACATTGCCAGACTGGATGATTGGAAAATTGACTTGCAAATCAGCCCCAAAGATTTCTTTGTCATGAACTAAGTGTAGGCTTGCCAAGTCCCCCCGGGGGGTGGGGAAACCCTCGCCCCAGAGGCCCATTACCCGCCGCCGGCGGATCGAGCCCCGAGGGGAACCCCACCCGCAAAGTATGCGATGTGTACGTCACCCGGAAGTGATGTGACCACGCCGGGCACGCTGGGGGCGGGGCCACGGTCATCCGAGGGAAAACTCTATGGTTTTCCCTCAGATGGTCGTGGCCCTGCCCCCAGCATGCCCGGCGTGGTTGCATCACTTCCGGGTGACGGGGTTGCGGCGCAAGCCGGGAGGTAAAAGACGGGATTGCGGCGCAAGCCGGGGGCCCCCCGCTCCAGCAGCAGGTAAGACTTGGCAACCCTAACAAAGCGCCTTCTCATCGGAAGGGGGTGGAGCTTGGGAAGTGACATCACTTGACCTTGGACCTGGAAGTGGCATCATAGGACATGACACCACAAACGTCTCCTGATTCCACCCCAAAGTCCCTTGCTGCACCCCCAAAGTCCTCAGGTATTTCCCAAGTCGAACCTGGCTACCCTACTAATCTGGCGCAGTTGGAAAAATGCCAGTTTGACAACATTTGTGATCTGGGCCTCCATTGTTAGGGAGGTATCCAGAATCACACCCAAGCTCCTGACAGTTGGTGCGGGTCTCAAGGGCACACAGTCACATCTGAATCTCCCCGCCCCAGGCACAGAGCCTCCGTCTTGGAAGGATTTGGTCTCAGCCAGCTCTGTTTCCATCGCCATCCCACCATAGCCTCCAGCCCCTCAGCCAGAGTTACTGGGGGTGATATCCAGCCAGCCACCCATCAATGGATAAAGAGGAGTCTAAAAGGAGGAGGGGGGTGTAGAATTGCTCTGATCTTCCGAGGGAATTTATTTAAATCAGCATAATACATTGGGAACCTATATCATTATAGTAAAAAGGTAAAGGTTCCCTTGCTCGAAAGCCAGTCGAGTCCGACTCTAGGGTTGCGGTGCTCATCTCCATTTCAAAGCCAAAGAGCCAGCGCTGTCCGAAGACGTTTCCGTGGCCATGTGGCCGGCATGACTAAACACCAAGGCACACAGAACGCTGTTAGCTTCCCACTGAAGTGGTACCTATTTATCTACTTGCAATTTCTTGCTTTTGAACTGCTAGGTTGGCAGGAGCTGGAACTAGAGACGGGAGCTCACTCCGTCATGTGGCACACTCGGGTCTCGATCTGCTGAACTGCCGACCTTCCACAGCCTGCAGTTCAGCGTCTTAACCACTTGAGCCACCGCAGCTCCTATCATTATAGTAGGGACAGTGTAATAACATGTCATCAGCCATCTCAGCCTTTCCCATTTGATAGAGTCCTTTAGTCCCATAAAAATCTTTGCCTGCCATTCCTTTCATATACTGGTTATTGTAGCATCTCAGCTACCCCTCCTATATACCTTAAGATTTCATTTTCTTTTTAAAAAGAAGCGTGCTTGGTTCTGCACTGAGCCACATTTGACTCTGGCATCAAGAGGTTCCACGCACCAGTATTAGACTCTGAGAGGGGAGTAGACTATGATCCATTCTGCATCTGGCATTCGTCCCACATTTTATCAGCACTCAACCTGGTTCCCCCTTGCCTCGGAATATCTGTTTTCATTGCATTGCCTCAGATCCTGGTTTCTGCACTGGCTAGTGTCAGCTTGCCATCTATTTGGTTTTCAGCACTCGCTCCAGCACTGGTATGCAGATTTCCCCATTTCAGTACTTGCCTCAGCAGTCATTAGCCGCCTGAGCCAAGTAATTCATGGCGAGGTGATAAATACAGAGGGGGAAATAGGGGTGGAGGAACGGACGGAGATCAATGAAGCCATGTCAAGTTGTCTGCTTATTGCTCCCTTTGAGTCAGAAGCGGAGAAAGGAAAAGGTGCCACTCAAAACCACATCCAGATACCCTGAGGCAACACTGTGCTGACTGCAAAGTGACTCCTGAACGGCCATAAATCTATGCAGAAGCAGAGGTCATTCGGGGGGAATTGCGGGGGATCGCAGTTTCCCCGGGTGAGGTACGGGGGCGGGGCACATGACAAAGCCCCGCCCCCTGCTTCCTGTTGCCCCGCTTCCGGCCCTCATTCAGCCAGGAGGAGGCAGGAGAAGAGGGAGGGTAAGTTGCTTCTTCCCTGCCTCTCCCCACCCCTGCCTGCCTGGGGCCAGGGAGGGCCTTCGCGGGGTTTCCTTGCACTCCCGCCGGCCTTGCAGGTCCACCGCCGGGCCCCTCATGGGGCTCGGCAGTGGAGCTGTAAGGCCGCCGGTGGCGGCTGGGACCGTTGGGGGCGGGGTGTGTGGCCTTATGACACACTTCCGGTGATGTCAGGGGGTGTGACCTTATGACACACTTCCGGTGATGTCAGAGGGTGTGGCATATGCTAATGAGTTATGCTAATGAGTTCCCCTAGCTCTTTTTCTACGAAATGACCCCTGTGCAGAAGGTACCCTAAAACCCGATGAACAAAGAAAATGAAAGCGGCAGGCAGTGTAGAGGGAGATTAACCTCCCGACGTGGCTGTGGAAAAACTGCGAGGAAACAGATGGGTGCAGAATCAGCCTTGAAAAGCATCTGCTAGGTACTCCGTGTCACCTTGAAAGATTCTAGTTATTTTCTGTTATTGCCCAGGAGTGGGGGAGGGAATTTCCAAGCCTCTTTCCAGCCTTTGGAAAAGATCAGCACATTTGCTATCACAGGAAAAGCATTTTTTGGGAGGTGGTATGGAAAATGAATGCCTGCACTGGTGGTGGTGGGATACTTCCCCCCCTACTTCCTGGCCCAGACTCTGAAAAAACTGTCCAGGCCACTAAAAATAAAGATAGCGGCAACCCTCAGGTTAACCAACATAAGTTTCCTAAGATAAGGGAAGCAAGGAATATGTTAATTCCCTAGATAGCTTATTAAAATGCAGACTGGATGTCAGCCTCTGTCCACAGCAATTCATTACACTGTCAAGATTTCAGATCCCTGCGGTGAGAGCCGTTACCCTGCTATGGAACACACTCATTACAGTCCCGTCCCTCACATCTTTCCTTGTTTTGAAATGTCGCACTATCAGTTATCAAAAATTCTAATTCTCAACCCAGAAGAATCCTTCCCCTGGGATCTGGAACAGGCACAGGCACTGCAGAACCAAAGAAGTGTGATTTTTTTTAAATTAAAAAAGGAGATACCATTAAGGAAGAATTATACAACTATGAGTCAGGAAACTAATTTGAATATGCAGCAAACAATTTGAAGTTAGACACGACCTACTAAAAGGCAGCTGGCATATTCTCCAGTGTCCCCCCCCCCCAAGCCCATCTGGTGGTGGTCTGGTGGGACCAGTCTAGCAATGCATGGCCTTCTTCTCTCTCTTTGCTGATGCGGACCTTGGAGAAGCCTATTGTGGGGTTGGGGTGCAATGTCATGTTCCACTACAACACACACCAGACTACCCTCCTTGATGACGCTCACTGCAAAGAGACCCAGTCTGGGAACCACCAGCAGATGCATGGGGACTACTCCAACTCTCTGTCACACTGAAAGTTCTAGAAGGCACATGCCCAGAGGTTGTGGTATGTCTTGGAAGTTCACCTCAGGAAGTTCAGAAGAAGTTGGAAACTTCACATTGCTTTGTGTTAATGCCATACTCGCACAAGTTTTGGACCACAAACCAAAACTTGCCAGGCATAATACAGTAGCCCTCTACCTGAGGCTAGCTATGACAAGCTTCTGTGCTGCTGCCTAACTAGGACTGTAAAAAGGGGGAAAGTATCGAGGGGACAGGCAACAGTGCATACCTTGAAATGGGTCAGATGTCATACAGGACTGATCTATCACTTTGTCTCCCTACCTACTCCTAGTTACATATCTGTGAATAGGTATGGAGACGTTTATGTCATCTCACCACTGCACCATACATGTTTAAGTGCATCCATATATATCTGGAACAGTCCAGTGCTGTGCCTTCATACAGATAATTTCCTGTCGTTGTAGGTCTATAGAGCCAGTTTGGTGTAGTGGTTAAATGCACGGACTCTAATCTGGGAGAACCGGGTTTGATTCCCCACTCCTCCACTTGCACCTGCTGGATGACCTTGGGCAAGCCATAGTTTTGGCACAGCTGTTCTTGAGAAAGAGCAGTTTCTGACAGAGCTCTCTCAGCCCCACCTACCTCACAGGATGTCTGTTGTGGGGAGGGGAAGGAAAAGGAGATTGTAAGCCGCTCTGAGACTCCTCTGGGTAGTGAAGAGTGGGGTATAAATCCAATCTCTTATCATCTTCTTCACCTTCATCTTCTTCATCTTCATCTTCATCATCTTCTTCTTCTTCTTCTTCATCATCATCATCATCATCATCATCTTCTTCATCATCATCTTCATCTTCATCTTCATCATCATCTTCATCATCATCTTCATCTTCATCATCATCATCATCATCTTCATCTTCATCTTCATCTTCATCTTCATCATCATCTTCATCTTCATCATCATCTTCATCATCATCATCATCATCATCTTCTTCTTCTTCTTCTTCTTCTTCTTCTTCTTCTTCTTCTTCTTCTTCTTCTTCTTCTTCCACGAGTACCAGGCATGATCAGGTTAGTATATTTACATTTATTCACAATATTTAGATTCTAGGATTGCCAGCTCCGGGTTGGGAAATCTCTGGAGATGCTGGGGGTATAGTCTGTGGAGGGCAGGGTTTGGGGAGGGGAAGGACTTCAGCGGGGTATAACGCCACAGAATCCACCTTCCAAAGTGGCCATTCTCTCCAGGGGAACTGATCTCAGCCACCTGGAGATCAGTTGAAATCCCAGGAGGTCTCCATCCACCACCTGGAGGTACAAAAACAAACAGGGAAAACACGGTGCAGAGAGATGACAAGCAACAAAGAAACACCATGTACAAAGCATTCACTGAATATTAATTATCAGAATTTCTTAGTCCAGCATCATATAACACATGAAGTTTCAAACACTATCAAGTTTCACAAGTAATTACTCAAAGACACAAGATTTTCTCAAGGAAAGAACCGTAATCCGAAATGGTCACACTTATCCCAAAGTTTGTGAAGGCAGTCAAAGTTTTCTGGAATTACTGCCAGTGGACAAATACGGACAGTGCAGTCCAATAATAACACTTCGATAGATAGTCTGTGGAGGGCAGGGTTTGGGGAGGGGAAGGACTTCAGCGGGGTATAACGCCACAGAATCCACCTTCCAAAGTGGCCATTCTCTCCAGGGGAACTGATCTCAGCCACCTGGAGATCAGTTGAAATCCCAGGAGGTCTCCATCCACCACCTGGAGGTACAAAAACAAACAGGGAAAACACGGTGCAGAGAGATGACAAGCAACAAAGAAACACCATGTACAAAGCATTCACTGAATATTAATTATCAGAATTTCTTAGTCCAGCATCATATAACACATGAAGTTTCAAACACTATCAAGTTTCACAAGTAATTACTCAAAGACACAAGATTTTCTCAAGGAAAGAACCGTAATCCGAAATGGTCACACTTATCCCAAAGTTTGTGAAGGCAGTCAAAGTTTTCTGGAATTACTGCCAGTGGACAAATACGGACAGTGCAGTCCAATAATAACACTTCAATAGATAACAGAGATGCAATCAGCGACAACATGCGGGAAATCCTGGGTGCGTGTTGTCGCTGATTGCATCTCTGTTATCTATTGAAGTGTTATTATTGGACTGCACTGTCCGTATTTGTCCATTGGAAGTAATTCCAGAAAATTCTGACTGTACAAACATTGGAATAAGGATGACCATATAAGGATTATGGTTCTTCCCTTGAGAAAATCTTGTATCTTTGAGTAATTACTTGTGAAACTTGGTAGTATTTGAAAGTTCATGTTATATGATATTGGACTAGGAAATTCTGATAATTAATATTCAGTGAATGCTTTGTACATGGTGCTACTTTGTTGCTTGTAACCCACCTGGAGGAAGGCAATCCAATCACGATGGATAATAACAAAAAATTAGAACCATCTACTGACAAGCCACGAGACAGACTGGAAATATCACAGTATTGACAACCTGTCACCATAAACTCAACGCTATTGCCAGATTGCACATCATCCGCAAACTCAAGTAGAATTACAACCACTTCAAGAATGTACAGGATGTTATTACTGTGATAGGCTTTGTCTTGGGCTTGTATTTGGGTTCACAGAGCTTTTGAGCCTCCCAGATCTTACTCAATTTCATTTAATAAGGAAACAAAATATTTCCCTTTATTCCAAGTAGTTGTCCTGGTGAGTCTGCTGAAACTCAGGAATTGGAAAAGAAAACCAGAAAAACCTGCTCCAGATTACCTGCTGTCAGTCAGTCTGTCTGTCTGCCTGTCCGTCCGTCCGTCCATCCGCTTCATTTAGAAAAGCTGGCCAAGACAAAGTGGACGCCACAGTACAGTAAGGGTGTGGCCAATGTTCCCTCTAAGCTCTGGAGTCTTGTGAGCAAAAATTCTACTTTGTGAGCTACTGGCATTAAAGTTGTGAGCGAGCGATCTGGCTACTGCATAAATCAGTTTGCTCTGGAGTCCTCCTTCCTGAGCCAAGGCAAAAATGTGTGAGCCAGAGGCTAAAAAACTGTGAGCTAGCTCACACTAAATCAGCTTAGAGGGAACACTGGGTGTGACCAACTTTTCATACAAGGCTTGTTTATTTTTTTAACGGTTCACCCAACCTGGCAGACATTCAGGATGAGCATCTCCAGCCAAAGTTTCTCTGAAACCATAATTATGATTCTGCATCCCCCACTCCCTGTGGTTAGTCTCACTAGCCACTTTCATGGGAAGATGACTTGTGCTTTACACTTTGGAACCCATTCGAATCAGAGCTTGTTGACTTTAGGGTGTTGCTCTTTTTGCTACATGACATAAGCCTGGTCTATAGCATAATGCAAATCCATACACTAGAAAAATGGCATTAGAGGATTGCCAACTCCTGCCTTTGGAAATTCCTGACTATTTGGAAATGGAGCCTGGGGAGGGCAGGGTTTGGTATGGAGAGCGGCCATAATGCCATATAGCCCATCTTCCAAGCCAGCCATTTTCTCCGGGGGAACTGATCTCTTTGTAATCAGCTGTAATTCTAGCAGATCACCTGGCCCACCTTGAGGCTGGCAACACTATAAAGTATTTGATGGATTCTAGGCCAGCAAAAATGTTCAGGCCATGACAAGATACCTTCTCTCAGGGCTATTTTTGGGCAGGAACGCACAGGAACGGAGTTCCGGCTGGCTCCCAAGTTGGCCATGCCCAGCAGGAACTCATTAGCATAATAGGCCACACCCAACAGCAGAAATGCATTAGAATTGGCTACATTAGGGATGTGTGGCCTAACATGCAAAGGAGTTCCTGCTACAAAAAAAGCCCTGGGTTTTGACAACAAACAAGGTCAACAGAATAAGAAGCAAAAGGTGGGCGTGGCTGGATGACCACACTTCTGGTAACGTGGGTTGTGGCCTAATATGCTAATGAGCTGTGCTGTCAGGGCTGTGGTCTAATATGCTAATGAGTTCCTGTTGTTGGGTGTGGCCTATTATACCAATGAGTTCCTGCTGGGCTTTTTCTACAAAAAAAGCCCTGCCTTCTCTAATATCTTATAGCCTGCTGCCCTCTCTGGCTTGAATTCTTCCTTTCTCCCCCTTATTCCTAGTTGGGATTGACTGAACGAAAATGGCATCAGCCACCTTGACATATCATGTCTCATGGGAGCATGTTGAACCTGTGCAAGAATTCCAGCATGTGACAATGGGCAGTGGAACTGAAATCGCGTAGAGCTTAAGTGTCCACATGCAAGGGGAGTCATTATGTGCCTGTGGCATTCAATACAAGGAAGAAAGCTGTTGCTTTCTTAAGATTCCAGTCTCACCGACAAAAATTTCTGGCAACCAGCCAGGAGACAGCTGCCAGTGGGTTTTTTGTCAGGGGCTAAACTCAAACAATTTTTATTCACGGGCACATGCGAGAGAGCTTTTAGAGCTGCAGAGCTCACCCAGTCCAATCTTATGCTTGTTTACTCAGAAGCAAATCCCAGGGAACTGCAGTGGGGTTTGGGGTCAAACGAAACGTGACACTGTAGCCAACTGCTTCTTCCCTTTGCCGGCTTCCAGACCTGTGTTTATTTTGTTGAGGATTTTACCTTTAAACCATTGTTTAGGACCTTTTGACACAGTAGGCCTGAGAGTTTGCTTGTAGGTTTTTGTATCAATCTGCAAACATGCATTTCCCCCCACTGTTCTAGCTAATTTACAGTTTTTAGCCTTGAGAAGAATAACGTGAATCAATGGCTCTAAACCAAGAATAAATCCCAGAACAAACAGAACGGCATTTGCAACAATTATTCTTTGGGATGGTCAGAGGTGTCTAAATCACACCCTTAGAGAAAGTGAATTACATGGTATAACGAAGTCATGGGAGGCGTATATAATGGTGTCTGTATAAGACAGCAACACCCTAAAACTCCTGGATCTCTTCAATCTGGGTTGCACAGAGACTGTCTTCTCTTCTCTGAGACTGTGGCTGGGATCACATGCACAATCAGCCCCAGGGCAGGAACGCACAGGAACGGAGTTCCGGCTGGCTCCTGAGTGGGCCACGCCCAGCAGGAACTCATTAGCATAATAGGCCACACCCAACAGCGGAAACTCATTAGAATTGGCTACATTAGGGGTGTGTGGCCTAACATGCAAAGGAGTTCCTGCTTTTGACAACAAGGTAAACAGAATAAGAAGCAAAAGGGGTGTGTGGCTGGATGACCACACTTCTAGTTACATGGGGGTGCGGCCTAATATGCTAATGTGCTGTGCTGTCAAGGGTGTGGCCTAATATGCTAATGAGTGTCTGCTGTTGGGTGTGGCCTATTATGCTAATGAGTTCCTGCTGGGCTTTTTCTACCAAAAAAGCCCTGATTAGCCCCAACATAGGTGCGAATGCCAGGTGGATTGAAAGGGCGCGATCAGACATGAACATCTGGGAAGAGCCCTGCACCCATCGGCAACCCGTTCTGCTCTGCCAAAGAAGCGGAGTAAAAATCCAGTAGTAAACGGGTTGCGACGGGCCACGGATGGACTTTTCCATGTCTGATCACTCCAGTGCGCTCTCATGGCGTTGGGATGGTCTGATCCGAGAATGGACCAGTAGGGAGACAGGGATCCTAGAGTGGACCAATTGGGAAACAATAGAGTGTAAATAGTCTATTGTTGGGAGTGGGGTGTGTTTTAGGTGTAACCCTTTTCAGGCATAAATACTTGGCTTCGGCCAGGGATAGCCAGTCTTCTTTCTCTTGCTGACTCATTAATAAACTATGAGCTGATAACTTCTACACACCTGAACCCAGTACATTTCACAACTTCTCCACTGCAAATCACCCTACCCCAGAGGTGTTTTTGCAAGGGAAAGGAAGCCATGAGGGACACGTGCTCTTTCTCAAATGAATGAAAAAGCATTAGAGGGGAAAGCCGCTGTTGCTTGGTTTGAATAATGGAAAAAAAGGACAAAACACCCGGCGCATGAAGGCCCTGGGATCTCGAAGTCTGCTTTAGAGAGTTAAAGGAAGTCGGAGCAAGTCCCAGCCGCCCCTCCTCTTGCCCCGCCCCTCCTCTTCCCCCTGCCCGTCCCTCTTCCTTCTTCTTTTCTCTGAGCTCACCTCTTTCTCTCCCCCGCCCTCCCTCCCTCAGGCTACCAACTCTGGCTTGGGAAACCCCGGGAGTTTGGGGAGAGGGGCCGGCGGGGGAAGCCCCACCCCCAACACCCACAGCCACCCATCTCTCTCCCTTTAAGTGTGTGGAACCCATGTTTCCTCCCAAGCCTGATCTCCGCAAGCTTGCAGGGAAATGCCAGCTTCGTGCTCTTAAAAGGGAAATGCGGCTGCTCTTAAAGGGGAAACGCTGGCTCCTGCATTTAAAAGGGAAACGCGGGCTCCTTTAAGTGCAGGGAACTGCCGTTTCTGGAGATCTGGCACACGGGCGGGTGGGGGGGCGGCAGATGTCCCCAATGTGACATCATCACATCAGGGATGCCCCGCCCCCTCCAGGAACGCCCCCAAAGTCCCCTGCTGGGGGTGGAAGATGGACTTGGTAACCCTAGCTGGTGATTTCCCGCTACAACTTCCCTCCCGCCAATGAGCAGTGGGATGGAAATGGGGGAGGGATGCACCGTTGATGCTCTGGGATTCTGCCTATCTCCACAGAGACTGGCAAAATCCTAGAGTGTCAGCGGCCTCACGTTCAGGTTTTAGCTAGAAGTGATGATGGCATGTGAATGATCCCCCCCCAAATGCCTTGCCCCCCAAAGTCTCTGGGGGGTTCCAAGCATGCGCCCGGCCACCCTAAGGGAAGGGAGCTCAGCAGGGATGTGATGCCACAGAGTCCCCCCCCCTCCACAGCTGCCTTTTCCTCCAGGAGACCTGATCAATGTAGTCCAGAAAACAGGGGTCATTTAGTAGAAAAAGAGGTGCAGGAGCTCATTAGCATACCTTATTTGCATATGCCACACCCCCTGACATCACCGGAAGTGTGTCAGAGGGCAACACCCACCGCTCAGGCTCCAATGGACTGTTTTGGATTGCTAGCTATTGGGGGGGGGGAACACGTGCAGATCCGTCCTCGCAGAGGAGGGAGAGCTTGTACCGGAATAAAAATTGGTCTTAAAGGTGCCACTGGGGACTGTTTTGGACTGGGGGGGGGCTCTACAGCTTACCTGGCCGCTTCTTGCTCTGACTGAGGGCTGCTGGGAGCAGGGGGTGGGGGTTGTTGCATGTGCCCGCCCCCTGGACTCTTTACTGCCGAAGCTCCGCTCCTGTGTGCTCCTGCAGGAAATGACCCCTGGTTGTAATTCTGGATGAACTTCAGACTCCATCTGGAGGCTGGCATCCCTCCCAAATGCTGCATTTCACAGTGCTTACAAGTAAGTATGCAAGGATTCCCAGTGAAAAACAATAGCAGTCATTCACTTAACACTGGAGATAACAGGCCCTTTCTCTGCCAAGCTGTTCTTAAAGGTAAACACTCTCAGTTCAGCCGTCCGACTCCTTTTCCTTCCAAACAAAATATCAACACAAGGTTCTTGCTGATTGATGTATTCATAGTCCAAAATACAGTAAAAGTAGTCGAAGACTATTTCGGCTATATAAACTTTTTGAAATTCCTTTTATCAAGACTGGACTTATCACGAAGCCACGCCGACAGACTCGATTTCCAGCGCTGAAGCCCCTGATTCTGGCACAGCATCAATCTCTCTAACTAGGCGTTTTGGCTTTGGTGAACTTTGGTGAAGGATTTCCGAAAAGTTTAAAGAGCCGGAATAATCTTCGACTACTTTGACTGTATTTTGGACTATAAATACAACAATCAGCAAGAACCTTGTGTTGATATTTTGTTTGGAAGCGAAAGGAGCAAAAGGCGTCAGATGGCTGAATTGAGAGTGTTTAACTTTAAGAACAGCTTGGCAGAGAAAGGGCGTGTTTTCTCCAGTGTTAAGTGAATTACTACATTTCACAGTACTGCTGGCTGTGGTTTCTACGCAGCTGCTGCTGCTGCTTTAACTGTTTATACCAGTGGCCAGGCAGGTGAGTGAGTGACTGGAGAGATTTCAGTTATTTACTTCATTTACATCGCACCATTTCCCCCAATGGAGATGAAGGAGGAGAAGAGGAGGAGGAGGAGGAGGAGACTGGATTTATATCCTGCCTTCACTACCCAAAAAAGTCTCAGAGTGGCTTACAATCTCCTTTCCCTTCCCTTCCCTACAACAGATACCCTGTGGGGTAGGTGGGGGAGCTCTCATGAGAACTGCCCTTGAGAGAACAGCTCTGAGAGAACTTATGACTGACCCAAGGTCACACTAGCAGCTGCCTGTGGAGGAGTGGGGAATCAAACCCAGTTCTCCCAGATTAGAGTCCGCGCTCCTAACCACTACACCAAACTGGCTCTCACTGACCTGAAATCATTCTCCTCTCCTCTCTTTTGTCCTCACAACAACCCTGTGAGGTAGGTTAGGCTGAGCGTCTGTGACTGGCCCAAGGTTACTCAGTGAGTTTCCAAGGCAGAGCAGGGATCCATATCCGCATCTCACAGATCCAAGTCCAAAACGGTAATCATGACACTATACTGGATACCCCC
>NW_015167557.1:566263-567010 GCF_001447785.1 Gekko japonicus
CCCCCCCAGATTGTTTAGATCCATTTGGTGATCCATGGTAGTTGTGGGAATGTAGTCCTTTGGGTGCCAGGTGTAGCAGCTGCCGCCAGCACAATCCAGTGTATCGGAAGGAAGGGAAGGGGAGAGGAAAAGAAGGGGATGTTCTCACAACAGGAGTGAATGAATAAAAATGAATGTAAAAGGAGCAACATTTTTGAGGCGTAAAGGAAACAATAATGAATGAAAAAAACCCTGCACACTTCTACAGGTCTTTAGGCTAGAATTTCCTGGGGTATAATGCTCCTTTTGACAGGTAAAGTGGCCACTTGATAGCTGCCGTAATCAACCCCTGAGAGTGTTGCAACAATTTCACATCCTGAAAAATCATCCATGAACTTTTTTTTTGCATTTACACCACACTGCAAAGTAAACAATTTCAAAGGATGGACATTAAGGAGCTCCCCAGCCTCCAGTTTGGTGTAGTGGTGTAGGAGAGCCAGTTTGGTGTAGTGGTTAAGTGTGCGGACTCTAATCTGGGAGAACCGGGTTTGATTCCCCACTCCTCTACTTGCACCTGCTGATGTGACCTTGGGTCAGTCACAAGCTCTGGCACAGCTGTCCTTGAAAAAGAGCAGTTTGTGTCAGAGTTCTCTCAGCCCCACCCACCTCACAGGGTGTCTGTTGTGGGGAGGGGAAGGGAAAGAAGTTTGTAAGCCGCTCTGAGACTCCAAGTGAAGGGCGGGGTATAAATCCAATCTCTTCTTCTTC
>NW_015167557.1:567319-571391 GCF_001447785.1 Gekko japonicus
CCCCAAGCTCCTGTTGGCTTGGTGTGGCAAACATTACGATCAAGCTCTTTGTAGCTGGCTTTTGTCAGGAAGAAAGTAACTCCCTGGTTAGGGTGCTTGAGAGTCCACCTCCGGTTTCTTGACTTTGAAGTATACATTTGATCTGGCGGCAGCTGCAGCCTGTTCCCTCTGACAGCCAGGCCGCAGTTCCAAGCCTGTGGAGACTCCGCATCTCTCTCCCTCCCTCTCTCTCTGAAGCAGTCTGTTTAATGGCCCCTTAAATTGGATTAGCTCAGTCTGTGTGTGATCTAAGATGAAATAAACCTAACAAAAAACAAAACAAAACCAGAGCATGGCCAGGGAGGGGGGGGACACCTGTTATTTGTTTTGGGCTCTGTGTCTCAAGCACAGATAGCGTTGCCAGCCTCCAGGTGGGGGCTGGAATCTCCTGGAATTACAACGGATCCCCTGACTACAGAGATCAGTTCCCCTGGCGAAAATGGCTGTTTTGGAGGGTGGCTGTCAGACTCCGAGTGAAGGGCAGGGTATAAATCCAATCTCCTCCTCCTCCTCCTCCTCCTCCTCCTCCTCTTCTTCTGGAGGGTGGACTCTGTGGCATTATACTCCGCTGATGCCCCTCCCCTCCCCAAACCGTGCCCTGTCCAGGGTCAATACTCCCTCTCCAGGAACTTCCCAACCTGTATTTGGCAATCCTAGTAGGTAAGACTTTTTTTTAAAAAGCACTACATTGTGGATGCAGTCACAAAACTGCATCTGAAGAGGGTGGCAGCAATACAAGCAGCTACTCTGTACTAGTAGGGAAATTCCTGGAAATCTGAGGGTGGGGAAGGATTGTGGGAGGGGGAGGGACCTCAGTGGGGTCTCTAACGCCATAAAGTCAACCCTCCAGAAGAATAAGAAGAAGAGGAGGAGGAGAAGACTGGGTTTATACCCCGACCTTCACAACCCAAAGGTGTCTCAGAGTGGCTTACAAACTCCATTCCCTTCCCCTCCCCACAACAGACACCCTGGGAGGTAGGTGGGGCTGAGAGAGCTCTGAGAGAACTGCCCTTGAGAGAACAGCTCTGACAGAGCTACGGCTTGCCCAAGGTCATCCAGCCAGGTGCAAGTGGAGGAGTGGGGGAATCAAACCCGGCTCTCCCAGACTAGAGTCCGTGCACTTAACCACTACACCACACTGGCCATTTTCTCCGTTGTAATTCTGGGAGACCTCCAGGCCCCTCCTGGACATTGGCAACTCTAAGAGAGAGGGAATGTATCACCCATGGCAACATGGCGGGATAGTGTCATTCACAACAGCAGCTCTGTGTCTCGTGCCTGAATGCAGGCCTAGATAGTTCCCATGACCACCTCACCCAGCCACATCTGTCTCCAGACCCGTGTGGATCTTGACTACAAATTCTGACCATAAGGCATCGGACCCACCCAGCCAGACAGACAGACAAGCAAGCAAACAAACAAACAAAAAACTCCAACACAATTTGGGATCTGATTAATATCAGCTTGGAGTTTAATACCGAGCTAGGCTTTGATTTATTTTTGATTAGCTAATTAAATTACGTCCTTAAAAAAACCCCTTCTTTGCATCATGCTGTGCTGCGGAATGGTACGCAGAGAGTCGATACATCGTTCTGATAGTATTTCTTTCAGCTTATATTTCGCCCTCCCCCAAGTGGGCTCAGGGTGCACTGCAGCACAACAGCCGTACACGTGCCAGATACGAAAGTGGTTGTATTCAAACATACACCTTTTCAACATACACCTTTTCAGCATATTTCCCATCACCAGTAAGATTTTAATAAATGAATTCAAAGAAAAGCAACACAAGGTGGAATTACTGTTAAAGTTCAAATTGCAAAATAGGCTGTGTAATGTATTCAATAGCTGCCATTGAATGCATAATTGTATGTGAACAACATAATTGAAATGCTATGTTAAGCTTCGTCCTGGGCTAGGATCCAAATACATCCAATCACATTGCTAGCCCAGGAAGAACCTAACCAATCACTTCTCAGCAAGCTCCCTGAGCGGGAATGTCCGTGATTGGTCCTTATGCATACAACCTTATTGGTTGGTATTTGTACAGTAGGCGTGGCTACATTAGCCGGGAGAATTTAAAAGCAGGACAGCTGCAATGTAAAAGCTGTTCTGGCTATCAGATGTTGATCCGTGTTGGAGTTGTGTTGGAGTTGTGGAATAAAGCTGAATCTTTGCTGAATCACTCTCCGACTACTTTGTTAAGCGAGTGACTTAACAGACTGCAATATTCCCCCCCCCAAAAAAAGCAGTAATTTCAAAGTAGGGACAGCACGCGAAGAACAGTGCAGGACAGCATGGCTGGAACGCATCTCAAATGGCAAAAGTCTTCCAATCTTCCCCTCCTGAGGACATCTGCTCAGTACTCCCATTTGAGTTAAGAATATTACATTCTTATCCAGCCTTCCTTGCTTGGGGTGGTATAAATTGTTTCCCCCTTTGATCTTCACTATAGGAGCTGCAGTGGCTCAAGTGGTTAAGACGCTGAACTGCAGGCTGTGGAAGGTCAGCAGTTCAGCAGTTCGAGACCCGAGTGTGCCGCATGACAGAGTGAGCTCCCGTCTCTCGTTCCAGCTCCTGCCAACCTAGCAGTTCGAAAGCAAGAAATTGCAAGTAGATAAATAGGTACCACTTCGGTGGGAAGGGAACAGCGTTCCATGTGCCTTGGTGTTTAGCCATGTTTAGCCACATGACCACGGAAGCGTCTTCGGACAGCGCTGGCTTTTCGGCTTTGAAACGGAGATGAGCACCACAACCCGAGAGTCGGACTCGACTGGCTTTCGACCAAGGGAACCTTTACCTTTTTGATCTTCACAATAGCCCAGAGAGGTGGGCCACGGTGAAAGGTCATGACTAACCCAGCAAGTTTTGTAGCTACATGGGAATTTGTTTGGTCCACCCGGTTGAAGACTGACCCTCTGCTGGATAAAATCAACCCATTACAGCACGGTGGCTCTCTTTCTATTTTTTTTTAAACTTTGGCTTGACTGCAGCCATAAAAAAAACACACCTCTCACACCCACAAATAAAAGTGACAGGTATACACAAGCAAAGCCTTCTAAAATGTCTGTCCCATATAACCTGACGCAAGCATGAGTCACCAAAACTCTGCTGAGTATCAATATACCTAATTCTCTACGAACAAAGAGGAAGGTTTTAAAATCCTAGGATCTCTCGACTTAATTACTCCAATGGAACTCTCAGGGCAATCCTTGAAAAGAAAAGAAAGATCTGCCTCTCCAACTCCGTCGGGATCGCCGGATCGTTGTGATGAAGAACCATAAAAATCTCCACAGAACTGTGCTAAATTTCGCCTCAGTGATCTTGTCTCCGCAGCCATTTTGTCTGCTCCGTGTTGTTCGCCAGCAAGCGCCATCATTTTACGTCCCGTTTAACTCACGTAAAAGTTTGAACGCTGTTCTGCCTATTTAAATGTTAAACTCCCAAGGGCATAAAATTTCCATCTACAGCTAAAGAACTTCATCGGAATTAGTAATAATAAAGTGCCTGGTTTAAAAAGTACAAGCCGAACTAGTAGAATGTTATCGTTAAAACATGCTTTTACTGACTTTAGAAGGGGGAAGGGGGGGGAACCGCGGGCTCAGCCAACTCGTCGGACTTTTCAAGAACTCTAGCCCTAATTTGCTGGGGGACTGTGATTAGATAGCAGCCTCCAGCCTTCTGCAAAAGTAAACTTTGCAGAAGCTTTAGAGTTCTCATAGTATTTATATTGTGTTTTATTGTACATTTGGTTACTTTTTTTTTTACCTGCATTTTACAGTTTTTAACAGCTACAGACAGACTTAATTGCGTTTTTACCTGCATTTTACAGTTTTTAACAGCTACAGACAGACTTAATTGCGTTTTTACCTGCATTTTACAGTTTTTAACAGCTACAGACAGACTTAATTGCGTTTTTACCTGCATTTTACAGTTTTTAACAGTTACAGACAGAATTAATTACGTTTTTACCTGCATTTTACAGTTTTCAACAGTTACAGACAGAATTAATTGCGTTTTTATCTGCATTTTACAG